>NW_010258834.1:0-12340 GCF_000690775.1 Eurypyga helias
GCAGCTTCTCACAGAAGTCACCCCCACAGCCCTCCTGTTACCAAAACCTTGCCATGCAAACCCAACACCATAGGTTGCTGCAGCGGGCAGATCCGCAGCTTCTGCTGAAGGTGTCCGGTTTGAAGAAACACAAGGAGGCTCAGAGGAGACCTGGCTGTGGCCATGTGCTGCCTGGTGCAAGCAGGATGTGCCCTTGCCCTCACTCCAGGCTGGGGCTACCTCCCAAGAGTCCTGACGAGTTCGTGTCTGTCTTTGTTACCAGCTAAAACCATGTTTGGGTGAAGCAAAATATAATTTTTAAGTGTGGTAGATATGGACTACGTGAGGCTGAGTGAGGACCGGGAAGAGCAGATGAGGAGTAACCATGCTGCCGTCTCCTTCCTGCACTGCCTCTTTAATAACCCGCAGGTGGCTCCTGTGCCAGCATAGTACCTACAGATCTTTCTGGAAACCTCTTCAGTGGGTACTCCTCGTGTTGGCCACTATCACTTTTCAGGACATGCTAAAGCACGTGGTACCTTTTGAGCACATCGAGCAGCTCTCTGCCAAGCGAGGAGGCTGGTCTGTCCCTCCTCCGCGCTCTCCCCAGGCATGAGGAGCATCGCAGGGCATGAGGGAGTCATCTGTGGGGTCACCGCTGCCACGTGTGCCCACTGAGCGCAGGACAAATGGTTCCCCTTTTCAGGACTTTTCAAGAAAGCCAATTCTTTTTTCTTTTTTTCCTGAAGTATGTGATTTATATTCATGTTTGAACAGTGAATTGGCTTACTATGCAGGGAAGTTGGAGGCAGTCTTTCCAAAGGTTATTTACCATATGTCTAAAAACCACAGCGTGTGATTGAGAAACAGAGAGCTCTTCTCACACAGTGTTTGTACATACAGATTAATATATTCTGGGGTTAAAGTGAACACTTAGTCCAATGAACTCATCACATTTGTTTGTTGGTTTTATAGACCTTACAACGTGCATGGGTTTACATCTGGGGAACAAAAGCAGCAATCAGCAGCTCTGGGCTTTTGTGTATCAGATCTTTCCCACGTGGAATGCAAATACACTTTTGTAATATTTAGCTTTTTGTTGACATTATTTATTATATTCTTTCCTAAAAATCAGTGCTGGTCACATCAATAAAATAAAAATGTAGGGGCAAAGTCAATTTATTTTTTAACCAGTATTGCTGTAACTCATTACCTGCAGCTGTTAAATCTTCATTTTCTTCCACGTTGACTGGGCAATGAAAGTAACTCACTTCACATCTTACTGATTTTGAACATTTTCATGTTCATATTGATTTGAGCAATTTTTCCTTTTCTTTCCAGATCTCTCTAGTATTCCTACAGGCAGGTTGTATAAACTGCAAAGCTCCCATGCACTAGAATAATGTTTGATTTGCGGCCATGCAGAGACAGCTTGATTAAACCATTATTCTTTTCTACTCCTCAAGAATACATTTCCATTCCTACAGGGCTCCTACTAAACCATATTTATACAGAAAGCCAAGATCTTCTTGGACTTAACACCAGCTGGCAGTATTCATCTAAGTACGCTGATCTGCATTTTGCGAGTTTTAAAATTGCACACTGTATTCTAGTTCTACAGTCCTCAACAAGAGCACTGGGTGTAGTTGGCCACGTTTTAATTTTTATGAAATTTGTATATAGCTGAATGGGAGTTACACAACTTTCTTTGGTAGGAACTGACATATCTTAAGATTTCACAGAGTTAGAGGATGATGGAGGCTGGCAGGGATCTCTGGAGGTCATTTCGCCACCTAGAGCTGGTTACCCACAGTCATGTCCAGATGGCTTTTGAATGTCTGCAAGGATGGTCAGTGGGTGCAAGTTCATCAAGATTACTCCTGCCCGCTGGGCTGCCTGCAGGTCCCACCTTCTGCTGGGGACCACCTCCAGGGCCATGCCACCAGGGCTCCTCTCCGTGGTGGTGCCAGCTGCCTGTGCCTGTGTGCCATTGTGGCACGGGTGCAGGTGATCTAAGGTGCTGCCATGAGGCTGTGCGTGGCCCCACGGGTTCTGCAGCACCATGCCACACTGCTGTACAGCCAACGTGACCCGTGCTACAGGGTGCTAAAACGTGCTGTGCCTTGGCACTGGGCTCTGCTCTGCAGAGCTGTGCCCCTGCTGAAGGGAGGTGACATTCGGAGCCGCCAGCCCATCCTGCTGCTTGAAGACTTTCCCTCTTCTTGCTGCAGTAGGAACAGTGTGAAAGCATGTGCGTACCCCAGTCATTGTTGCACCCAGAAGCCTGAGAAGCCACCCTGGACATTGCGGGGTGTTGGTCCTTGCTGCTGCTCTGCCAGAACTGCAGAGCTGCTGGGGAAGGATTTGTCCCCAATACCTGGCTGTACGGAAGTGGATGCCTTGCTGACCCTTTGCTGTTTGCTAGGACGTAACTACTGACAGCAGAGAGCTGCCCATGTTCACGGCTACCAGTCCTCTGCTTTGTTTATCAGCAGTGTAAAAACACACAGAGCAAGGCAAAGGAAGCAAACTGAAAGCAAAATGGATAGGAAGGCGGAGGAACAAGCTTTTCCTTGTCTTTGTGAAAGGTTTGTATAAAAAGTTTTAAAAGGCCTGAATACCTGGCATTATTCCACCTCGGAGGTGGTCCTTTTGCAGATGAAACTGCTCTCCAGGGTCTAGATATTGGAGTTCTCTCTGTTGTCAAAAGTGCAAGAATTAGTCTTTAGGGAGGGGGAGAGGGGGAGAAATGGACCTTGGAAAGAACTGCACAACCCATGTCCAGAAACGTGGTACCAGCTGCCAACGTGATCACTTGAGATCATGGAGAAAAAGATGGATGTCTCTTGGATTCCTTCATGTTCTTGAAAGGTTAACTGCGAGCACAGGAATGTTTTTGCCAAGACATACAAGCAAATGGATATTTAGGACAGCAAAACAAAACAAAAACCTCCTGGAGTTTGTGAAAAGCTTATGAATGGTTGGAATCAGCAGCAGGTGAAAAGCTTGTGTGTTAGTGGTCGTGCCTAAAGACCTGGTAATGTCAACCACTCTTCAGAGGGGGGACAGCAACTGCCCCCAGACAGCTTGCAACCATTTATTCGGTCATAACTCCCTGAAATTAAGAACATGAAGGATTTTATGTGGAAGAAGTACCGATTACTTGGAAGTATCACCAGTGTCTGACTGTCTGACCTGAAATAGTGAATGTTACACAAATGGCAGAAGCGCAAAAGTGACTGGGAGGACAAACACATTGTCTCTGCATTTCTGCTGTGTCAGGGTGAGAAGAAAATGAGTCTTCCTGACATCCCCACACAACCCTTCCCCATTTTTTATAGAATGCTCCATTAGAACAGTCACCTCCAGAGTACGTACCATCTCCAAAATGAGGTGGCAGATACTTCCCACCAGCTATATGCAGGCATGGAGGCTGGAGACAGAGTGGCTGCTCTGGAGCGTGCTGGAGTCGGTGGTAGAGCTGGAGATGGAGACTTTCCTACAGGCATCCGGGCCTCTCCGCAGGTGGGGCTCCATCCTTGCGGTGGGTTTGTGGCACCATTAGCTGATACTGGGGGGTGTTGCCAGGTAAACTGGCCTGTGTATTTGTTATTCCTGTTGTTCCTGTTCTAATGGCCTTTTTCTTGCTTCAGTAGTGTGGTAGTTTTAGCTACCTACCTTCTGGTTTCCAGTGTAACTCCTGCCAACTGTCCTGTGATAATTCAATTGCATACTCCTGGCTTATAAAGCTTATAAACCTCCCTTTCTACAGTGCAGGTAGAATTGTGATCAAATCTTTCTATGTATTAAAATGTACTCATAAAATAGAGCTATTTTTCCATTTTTCTGATCATTCCTTAATATCACATTAACAGTTGCACAGCGTTACTTTTCATATTGCTGTAAGATGGCTCTATTTTATATAGCAGTGGAACAGAGCGGAAAACAGGCAGCAAGTTATTTTCCTAGCTCTGCTGGCCTCCCTCTCTCCTGTTGTTCTCTCTTTGGAGACAGGTTGGACTTTCCTGAACCACTTTTTGTAAACGTCTTTACAACCTGAATAGGCTTGCTCAGGACTGTTAGTATTAATTAGGCCAGCAAGAAAAGAAGAGATCTGAGTTTTTTAGGGGTTAAGGTATAAAAAAGCTGGAAAACAAACAGACAGTTCTTCTAATAGGCCTGTATTTGATGCTCTGAGCACTTTGTAACCAGTGCCCTGCATAACTATGCCGGCTCCCTTCCATCACAGTCAATCAGATGTGCATGCAAATTAATGAGCCCTTTTTCAAACAAGTCCTTAATCAGGAGCTGGTGCTGTAATAATTACATCCTAGTTCCTCGAGGGCTTGTTGAAGTAGTTACTGATTTAAGGACATCTTTGGCTTTAAAGTGCGTATGTGAGGGAGTATTTGGAAAGTAGTAAGTAGCTCTAACCTTCTCACATCACAGTCAATCAGATGTGCATGCAAATTAATGAGCCCTTTTTCAAACAAGTCCTTAATCAGGAGCTGGTGCTGTAATAATTACATCCTAGTTCCTCGAGGGCTTGTTGAAGTAGTTACTGATTTAAGGACATCTTTGGCTTTAAAGTGCGTATGTGAGGGAGTATTTGGAAAGTAGTAAGTAGCTCTAACCTTCTCAGAGGCCATGTTTATTTGATTGTAATATAAATCATGTGTCACTTTAAGGTCAGACTCTTCCAACAGCTGGGAAAAGTTGTTCCTCATGTGCATTCTGGTACAGGCGAGCTAAGTTTAGTGTTTGAAGAGGATACACCTTGGGAGGTTTTGCTATATTTAAGAGTTAGTGTCAACTTTTAAATCAATAGCTTATTTGGGAGCTCGTGCACAAATGTCATAAAGCGTGTTCCTGCAGAGACTGGGGACAAGCGCCACCTGCACGTGTGGTGTTACCTTCGCCGTGAAGCCACACCGTGAGAAACTGTATGTAATGCTTGCAAAAAGTAAAGCTCAGTGATTGGGGTGGAAGATGAGATTTCAGGCAAATGCTAAGCATGAAGAAATCACAGCTCATCATAAAGTGATTAGCTCCTGCTGTGCTGGATGCCGTTCGATATCTTAATGCTGAAGTTAAATGGCTGATCCTGCAGGCCATCTGCTCTGTAATAGATGGGCGAGTGCTCTAGATTATTTGCTGCTCTCTAATTATTTATCCAAACAATGACAGATCTTCCCCCAGACTCATTTAACAGCGGCCATTAATGCTCAGGGTGAATTCTTGTTCCTTCACCTTGCAAGTCTGGCAGTGCTGGTTTTGGGGATCTGTGAGAGACAGGGTATTGCCAGTGTCTGCCAGAAGGTATGGTTTGCAGGTGGATTGCATCTGTTGTTCTCAAAGACAATGAACTTTTGAAACACAGGGAGTGTTTTCCATACCTTGAATTAAAGAAGTTCCATCTACGTCAAACTCTTGATTTCCAGGAAAGATGAAGACTGTTAAGCAGGATTATATCAACAGTGGATTTTTTTTAACCTAAACACTATCTGACTAAATGCAAAAGCCCTAGCAGAAACTGCTGAACTTTCGCATGATTACAGCCTCTGCCCTGCTGAAGAACCATAAGTGAATCATCCTGCAGTGAAATGTAAACAGGATGCTGCCCTTCCATTGCTGCTTTGTTTACCAACATGTGCTCATCTGAATTGCAATGATATTAAATTAGGTGACAACGGCAGTTCCTAACAACACAGGGATCCAGGGTCAGAGCTGTGGGAGTGGGTATTGCTCCCCTTCTCCACCCCCTTCTTCCAAGACTGAAGCAGAGGAGTTCTTATCCTGTTCTACCAGGTCTGAATAGTCTTGACTTGAGACTGGTTAGGATGAAAGTTAGCAGTGATGTCTGAAGTGCAGGGAGTACATGATTTGGGGCTCTCTTTCTTCTGTTCAGGTTTCATCTGGAACCACAACACCCAACCAGGTCTCACAGCAAAATGAGTCGTTGTCTCTCTCTTCTCCTGCCAGGTTTCTTACCCACATGAAAGTGAAGCAGCAAGATGCCAAAGTAAGTCCTAAAGGTTCAAAGACGATGAAAGAGGGTAGCCAATATAACTGTGCTGGTTTGGTTCACTTCCATGCAGGTTGGCTGTGTCTCCACCATGCATCCCCACGTTTCTTGTTTTTTCTTCTCAGTGAGGGTGAAGCCATGGAAATCCAGTTTTGCCTCTGTCGTCTGTAATAGCAATAGGAAAGCAAGCTGAGGGTGGATTAAAGCAAAGCAAGTAACAGGTGAGCCAAAGTGGTTCAAGATGACCTTGGGCAAATTATTTGAAATAGATGGAATACACAAACTCTGATTCAGGGAAGTCGGTAGGTACAACATCTTGGAAGCTGAGGTAATGTCCTGAGGAATTATCACTATGGTGTGTCCCCTGGCTACTGGAGGAGGAAGAGTACTCAGGTGAACCTGATCCAAACATGAAATTGTTCTCCTGGGTAGATTTGGTGATGTTTGGGTTCATAACAACTTCAGGATTCGGTGCTGAGTTGGTTTATGGTTATTCTGGACTCTATCATGCTTGTGATTAGCATTACTGGGCTTTAGAAGGGGGTACCGATTTTTATGCTCTGGGCCTCCTGCCACTATTTCAAGGTCTGAGGTTCTTAAAATAGTTTGCTTGGTATTGACCAGTATCAATACACAGAAAAAATGCAGTACAGTGTGAAGGCAAATAAAGAGGAGGGAGACCAAGGGAGTCTATGGATGAAAATTATTTAAAGATGCTCTAGAGACTGAGGAATAAAAGAGTGTATGGATATGTTAGTGTTTGTAAAAACTGAATTTTCAAATTTAGCTGTAGGGAGTCTCAGTGCCTTTTGCTTCCAGTTTACTCCCTTTTGGACAGTCTTGTGTTATATTACATCTGTTTTCATAAGGGGAGTTGATTGAAAGGAAATCGAAATCTGGTTGCAGGTCCCAACCCACAGGACAAGGGAAGAATTCAAAGATTATTAGTGATCTTCCTGAATCAAAATAACTCAAGCTTGCTTTGGTGTTTTTTTTTTTGGTGGTTTCTTTTTTTTAAATAAACTGGATAATCCTGCAGATAGTGCTTTAGGATGCTTGAGTTTGTTTCTTGCCTTGCCACTTTCCTCCTTGAAACAAATTTGGCTACAAAGGAAAATTACTCTAATTTCCAACCCAACCATAGAATTGCAAGGGATAGGAGGAACTGGATGTAGGAGTCTGAAATCAGTTGAAGCACAGTGTTAGGCCACCTAGTGTGAGCCAGTGACCCATGCTGGTGAGTCCTTCTCTGGTCCTGCCTAGTCACGTGTGTATTCATTTGGTTATCCACTTCAGTTTGGTTGTTACAGCAGGCTCACCGAAAGCTATCTGGTCTCTAAGGGTATCACAGGGTGGATAGGCACAGCCAGAATTCCCGGATGTAGAGTTGTCATTTTCTCAGGAGACAGAAAACATGTGAGCAGGAGCACAGAAATGGGTATTTTCTCCACTCTTTACTGTGGAGCAAATCTCCACAGGAAAATTCAGGTTATCTTTTTCTCTCTGTCATCCTCTTGGGATGGCGGGAGGGAGTATTTCTGTTTATTTTGCTTTTCATTTTTACGTAGGTGGATTCTAGGAACCTCATTGGGTTCTTTGTAAAATATCATCTATGCTGAGGCTTGTTTACTATCTGCAGATGTCAGGAATGAATCTGAAGAGCTTTCACTGAAATCAGGGCTTTTATATACACTGTTTTTCAAAAAGTTTGCATGTTCATGTGAACATGTATATGTTGCAGACTCCTGCTAGCAAGTGATTCTATTGCCGTTCATGAGAAGGAAAATAATGTTCCAAAAAGGCTCTTTATGTGACTTACAACGTTCAGTTGCAAAGCACACTTGGACCATGAGAGCTAAGGTCAAGTCTCATCTGCCTATAAAGGGATACTTTTCAACTTTTGGATTTGAAAAGTTTAATGTCTTGTCATTAAATGTCTTATCTTGGGATCCTTCTCAAGGACTGATCAGTGAGTCCTAATTTCTGAAACAGCTGAGCTGGGGAAGGAGAGTTCAGCCTTAAGCAACAATAAAGACAATTTCAATTGCAGTTACCAAGTGACCATGTTTCAGTTAATGTTAATATGAGAATTCATAGAGTAATTTTTCCACAGAGAGATCCTGTTGTGCACATCCAATGATAGTTTGTGCCACTGTGACTCCTGTTGTTTTTACTCCAGGCCTTTTATACCAGCAAACAGGGAAATGGCACTGATTTGAACCGTGCGTTACAAGGTCCATAAGGATTTGCAGTCTGACGCTGATAATCATGCACATCATGGGCACCTTCAAAACCTCACTGTGCCTTTAGTTTTGTCCCTTCATTATTTCTCAAGAATGACATTTTGAAAGAGGTGGCAAGCGTCTTACCTGTTGCTGTATGCCTCTGCTTTGTGGTAGCAATTACTGTGAAGTTACCTGTGTTAAATACGTCCCAGAAAAATCCTAGCTTTACGCTGATCCTTCTGCCTGGGGACTTCTGGTGCTGCGTGATTAAGCATCCTCCTGGATCAGCCAGAGGGTGTTGTTAGGAAGAAATACCCTTACCTTTCATTTACAGACCACCTTTATGTCCGCTAACCTGAGTTAAGGTACAAATTGGGGTGAAGTTTCATGGCACGGGCAGAAAACTCATTGCTATCAGGAAAGGGTTTCACTTCTGGGGCAGTTGCCTGCTGGCTATGTGGCCCTCCATGCTCCAGTGGCCCTTGGCTTGGCTCAGATGTTCTTGATCCCTCAGTGAGACGATTCAGCTCATTAAATTGGGGAAAAAAGCCCATAACCTGTTTTATTTTTTCTGAGCGGAGAGTGGAACTGTGTCTTCTGGTGACTGTGAGCTGTCTGCTTGGCCCATCTTGTAAAACGTCTCCCTGGCTTTCAGGTAATTGGTTTACATGCAATTCCAGCGGCACTTTTTTTTTTTTTAAGAAAAGAGATTGTTGGTGTAGCTGCAGCTGAGACTCTTTCAAGTGCTTTCACGTTAGCATGACCCCCAAGCGTAGCATCTCATAAATCACCAACGTGATCTGAAACCGGCTGAGCCAGAAGGAATAACACCAAGCGCGTACAAACAACGTGTTTTTTGGAAATTGCGTGGTTGATGGAAATGAAAAGCTTTTCAGTGTGCCTCTTATCCTGACAAGGCTCATAGCTTGTTTGGGTTTTTTTCTGAGTTGAGCTAACGGGTTCAAACACAGACTTTTTAATATTATGCAATGAAGTAGTTAAAAGAAACTAAACAAAACAAAGACAGTTTAACTGTTTTGATATGCTCTGCATTTCCTCTAAATTAGTCAGAGGCCCGTGCAATTTGTGCAAACAGTGTGATTAGGAAAAGTATGTGGTGTCAAGGCAGAAGACAGAAGGACAGCACAAGGCAATTTCTTAAATGTAACATTTGTGTTTATGAAGAGGGAGAAAATGCCAGTGACAGCTTGCTGTCACCTGTGGAGTGGACCAAGACTACGTCTATGTTTGCTAGATTTTATTCAGCCTTTGATTTTATATTGCTTTCTCATCAGTTGCCTAGTTCAGTCTGCTGGTGGGGGGTGCCAGGGGATGGTTTGACACTCCTCTGGCCCTGCTCAAGTCTCCCTCTGTCCGTGACTGACCCTAGTGCTGGGCTTGGCAGGACAGGGAGCGGGATGGTGGATGTTGTGCAGGAGGCAGTGCTAGCAACAGGCTCTTTTCTGGATGCAGAGTCCTGCTCTTCTGGAGACTGGTCTACCATAAAGGAGAACATTAGTCTGCAAGCCCTCAGGCTTAGTAGTGAAGATGAAGCATTGGAAATAGTGTTTTCTGAAAGGTTACTTTGTTTTATAAATACTACTTTTGCTCTCTCTTATTTTGCCCTGGTTCTGGTGCAGCTGCCTTCAATGCAGAGTGTTGATCCTGCTTTAAGGCTTGCACCCATCTGAGTCTCTACACTCATGTTGGTTTTTCTCTTGTAACACACTACTCTTTCTGTTTTAGCTACATTTTCATCTTAATCTACGATATCTGAGCCCTTAAATTCACAACTATAACTTCTGTCGCCACATGATGCCCTTACTGCACAACTGTACACTGGAAATTGTTTTCAAGCCTAATTTCAGGTGAAAGGACCCTTTCTCAGCTTAAGGTTCTTAGTAGATATATTAGGATCTCAGAATTCCGTGGCAAAATTTTATTTTGCAATAGTTGACCTAGTTCATGAAGCAAAATAGGTCTTTTCCGTGTTAGAGATGGTGAGCTGTTTGGTTCAATTGTGCTTCTAATACTCTCCTAAGGTGGAAAATAAGGTGTGGGAATGAGCAACTTCTGTGGATGCTTAGCATTGTCTGTGTATTTATCAGCAAACAACTATGCAGCTCTTTAATTAAATCAGATAACCACTAATAGCCCAGAGTAGTTATTTTTCTTATCTATCACCCCCAAGGACACCTTTTAATGAACGTAACAGCAAGGTTTGAAGCTGCTGGAGCAGTCTCATCTCCTAGCCAGGTCACCAGCCGTGCTGCGGTGTGTGTGCTGCTCTGTTCCCAGACAAGGCCAGCTGACAGCGGTTTAGCCCTTGCCAGACTGCAGAGCTTCCTCCTGATCCTTGTGTTGCCGTCACGTTTTGGCAGGTGCCTGTAAGCCGCTCCTTGGGCGACTTGCGATGCGGCCAGGCTGCAAGCCTGCCGGTGTCCCACCGCGCCAGGAGTCACTCCGCTTCTCCAGGTTTCTGTTTCTCCATGCCAGCCTCCATCTCTGCAGATTTCGAGGGATGCCTTCTGGCTCTTTTGGTGCCTGGCAGAAAGCGACCCTCGGAGCAGCTTCAGGCACTGCTGTAGCCTGAGCAGCGTCAGCCAGGGGAAAGTGAGTGCTTCCAATATGAGCTGCAGCTCTTGTTCACCTTGGTTACTATGTGCTGCTTCTGGGATGCTTCTGTCATTAACTGTTGTACTAAAAGCCACCTAACCCCTGTGAGAGGATGTTAGGTGACTTGGTAGCTAATGTACAAAATCCTTTATGTGTTCCTTGTCATTTGAAAGAAATATTAAATCCATGTGGGAGGGCAGCAATGCTCTCTCGCCAGTTCCACACACCATAAGAGGTGGATCTTTTTCTCTTGGGCAAAGCCAGTGAGTTCAGAATGTACCAGTGTTGGTGGAGGGCAATGCGAGAGGCCTCTCTGGTCCTGCCCGGCATGTGTCCTCTCCTTGCACTAATTCCCCCTTACACAACAGAAGCATGATTTCCAGCTGCTGAACATGTAGGCAGGTTTTGAAATACGGAAGCTTTGACCCACCCCAAGCCATTGCTTTAAATAATGCATTTCTAGAATCCATACCGCCAGTAACTTCTGCCTATGATGCTTCTTTGCTTTATAGACCTTATACATACAGTTCTTAACTAGAAGGAATTTTTTATCTTGCAGGCTTAAATATGAGTTAGTTTATATTCCTAAAATCCACTAACTAATAATAAATAAAAGTGCTGACATCACTTTCCATGGCTCTTGGATACCTAAGCTTGCTTTTGCAATGGCACAATGACTTCCTCTTCTGTAGAGCAGAACAGTCAGCCAGGCCTTGACCTGTTTTGGTGAGACCTGGCATTTGCCTAAAATGTGGGAAGGAATAAGACAGACTAAAGGGGTGGGAAGAGGCACAATAGGTAGGTGTGCAAAGTGAGGTAAAAGAAGGGAAAATGGGTGGCAGGGGGAAGGAGAAGGGGGGACAGGTTTGTGTTGTAAAAGTCTGCCTCCTCCTTCAGCAGTAAAAATATAAATTATTTATGAAGGCTGCTTAATGCTTTCCATTAGAAGACTTTTTTAGTTTCTCAATACTTTGACAGACTTAACTGCCTGGATGAAATTATGTGTGTTAGGAGTCTGTCTCCAGCTGACTCGTGTATGTATTTATTTTTGGAATGGGGAGAAGGTTTTGCCCAAGGCTGCCTGTGAGTTGCAGGCAGGGAACATTGGATGGGAAGAGGCATGAGCAGCTGGGGACAGAAAACCCAGTGAGTGATGGGTTTCCAGCCTGGGCTGGGAAATAAAAATACCTTGTGATGAGCAGAGCGAGTGAAGCAGTGGCTATGAAATGGTGTTAAAGGAAAAGATGTAACTGAGGCAAGAATATGTTGGGTGTGGTGGAGAAGAGGAGGTCACAGCTGGGCTGGGTCAGGAAGAAGGGTCAGGGACATTCCTGGTGAGCCTGGGGCAGTGTGGATGGGGAACACCACGGCAAAGCTCAGTGGGAGAGTAACAATTATGTTGGCTGAGTGCAGTTTGAATAGTATGCAGTAAATAAGACATGGGGGTATACCCTCCATGAGGAGAATCAGAATACTGATTGAGCAAACACATTTG
>NW_010258834.1:12419-21931 GCF_000690775.1 Eurypyga helias
TTTTTTTTTTTTTTTTTTGCTTTTCGTTTAGAGACAAAACTTGTTCTGTTTTGGTTTGGGTTTGGTTTTTTTTTTAGTGCAAAACTAAAAAGTTTTTACCCTAAAGATTTAGGTTATATGAAAGGATTCAAAAAATGAAAAGGTCAAAATCAGAACAAAATGTTCAGAAAATATTAAAAGAAAACAATTACTAAGGCAATAGTAATTTTCAGAATGTCAGCCTTTTACCTCAAATCAATCTGAGAAGCAATTCCAGAACATTAGACTTGTCTTGGCTAGGGAAAAAAACATTCTTGTCCCACCTACACTGCAAATGCAACTCTAATTCTGGTGTTCTCCACCTTGTATGTACTGACTTTTCAGCCTTAATAGCAGTTTTCTCCTGCAGTCTGTGAGCTGGAAGTGCACTGCTCAGTCGGAGGTCCGGGGGCTGTAATTCCGGCTGCGCTGAAATTGCAGGGAGCTCCCTGTCGGTTTTGCCCTGTTTTCCTCTGCGCGTTGCCATGCGTGGCTGCCTTGAGCTTTGCACAGCGAAGGTCTGCTTATCGCTCTTGTCTCTGCAAGAGAGTTGGAAATGTGGATCGGAGATGGAAAACACTGTGTGAGAGCCTCTTGTCCAGGGCAGATGGTAGATAAAAAAAGACTTGGCCCTGATGCTTGGCTAACGAGCTGGAAGGGGCAGAGGGACCCGTGAGACTCCTGTGCTGTGGTCACAGCCTGAGCTGAATGGCCAGGAGACTATTCAGGGCTATCTCAAGACTTTGGTGTTGCCACCATTGCTTCACCATAATGGTTGGTAGCAAAAGCAGTTTCGACTGAGCAGAGGTCAGTAACTGTATCCAACCCAACATTCGACTTGCATTGGGTATTTTCATAAAACGCCTTCCCAGGCCACTAAACTATTGCTCTTCATTAATAAGGTATAAAGCAATAGGCCTGTGGCTTCTTTTATAAGACTATGTTTATATTTGTTCTCCTGAAAGGACCTGGTTTTGACATATTTAATTAGTTGTGAGAACCCAGAATAAAGGCTTGCAGGTCTGAAGGATACATCAGCTCTTTAGATGCAACCAGTAAATATTCATTCTCAGAAACTTACTATGGTTGTTTTGCGTTCAGATAATACTTTAGTGTATGTGCTTTCATCTGCTGGGCTGCAGTCTCAGGAAGACCTGACCAGGCACGTAATTTCTATATCGCTATATATAATGATTGATTTCTGCCTAAATGCAATTCACTCTTTGCTTGCTTGAAGTTTCGCAGATCTTGGGCCGGTGCAAAATAGCTGTTTGTACATAACATGCATGAAAATCCCCGCACCTTGCTGATACATAGTCATTCCTGTGATTGTGCACAGCAGCTGCCTCACCTCCTAGAGTAACATTAAATTTCAAATTAGCATGTGAAATGAAGAAAAATAATAAAACTTCAGGAATGGTTCTAAGGCAAGATATGATAAATTTGTATCTTGTGTCCTTCTAATGCCTCCTAGGAAGTAATTTTTAGTTAAGAAAGGGATTTTGTTTGCTTCGTGGGTTTTCTATTAAATGGAGCATATCTAGGCTGAACCTGCTGAGATGCAATAAACCCAAACCAGAAACAATCAACATTTATGGAGTCGTTTTCAAGCTAAGACCACATCTCTGAGGAAAATCTGTTGAAATTCATATTTGCTCAATCCATCTGGCAGTGCTGGCATGTCTTGTGGTAACTTTCATTGGAGATTGTTGTGAAATGCTTATTTTATTCTTTCTCCCCTCCTTTCCACACATTCCTTCCCAACTCCCACTCCCCCACCCTGACCTCACAACAAAGCAATTAACCAGTCTCCACCACAAATGCTCTGGAACAAAAAGAAAGGGCATATTTTTCTTGGTGAGGAGAGAAGGTTGAGAAGGTTGGTGATGATCCTTGGCTCTGATTTTGCAAGCGCAAATTAATGTAGTTGGTTTCCTGGAATTTTTCTATGTATGTTAAAAGACCTACTCATGTGAGTGAAATTAAATGCATACCTTGGTTTACAGAATTGAGGCTATGCTATCAGGTGTTTGGATGTTTGTTTGCTTTCAACAATTAATTAAAAATGACAGAAAACTGCTTTTAATGTGCCATTAGGCAAAAAGTCATTAGAATTGGTAATCTATAAAAGGCATTTAGGTCACTGATGATTTCCAGACTGAAATTAATTCAGCAGCATTTTAATGACTGTGTCCCCAGTGCGCATTCTGGCAATTCCACTAATTCTATCAGGGAGTTCTCGTTTCCTTGTCTTGCTGATGCTGTTCCTGAAAAAGACATCCAGGGTGATCACAGGTGATGCAGAGCTCTACCGACATGCTCTGTAGGTCACTGAGGCAACAGATGGCAAATGTATTTAATTTCCAATAATGGAATGATAAGCATGAGAACAAATAACTCTTGCTCAGTAGCTTTGTGTTTAACAGATCCTCTATCATTCTGCTAAAGATTTCTTTTCTGGGAGGACCCGGGAGACATGGTAAGATAAAAAGCTCTTGTTCCACTGGTCTACTACAGAGGAGGGAAAAGGCAGAGTGCTTCCAGACTGCATGTAATAAGAATTGAATGCGCTGGACTGTAAATCAGAGAAGATATTATCATAGCATATGGCCCATATGAGGGCTCAGCTACAGCACTTCCTTACGGATTGCTGCATTGCTTTCTTATCAGCCTGCGGCACGGTGGCAGGGACAGATGCACACACACTGCTGAATAATATCACTTACATATATACCTTGCCTACAAGAAAAAAGAGAATGTAAGGTTGCCCTGCTATCTTTACCCTATTAAGCACTCCTGTTACAGAGGAAAGTGCTCTTCCTGTTTGTTTTTTTAATTAAAAAGTATCTAAGTGATGAACTGAGACACAATGAGAAGTGACTAAGATTTTCCTGCGCTGACCAGGGTTCATGCTAAAGTAGGTGTTGCAGAGATAGAGTATGTTGAGCCACAGGCTCCAGTTCCTTATGCAATGAGCTGGAAAAGGGTGCGTGGGGGGATCCTTTCCATGTGTATGTTGGGCCTTAGGAAAAAGATAAAGACATGCCGTTAAAAATGAAGGCAGTCTTAATTTGAAGAACCAGCACATTTGGAGCTTGTATATATCCAGAGCTTATTTTTGGATGAGGCCCCAGAACTCGTGGGAGATTTTGTGTTTGCCTGAAGTATGTAAAAGTGGTTCAGTAGAGGGCTTTCATGCTTTTTTGAGAGCAGACAAAAAGGATAAACTGTGCTGCAAAGGTGCATGTACGTCTTTGGTTTTGTCTGTTAGTAACTGCAGTGATTTTCGTTCTGTGACATCCCAACACAGTGAAAACTGAGGAATCATTGTGGGGATGGGGTAGGAAGCTTTCCTGAAGAACTGATGTTCTATAAGTAGAGGCATCTTTCTCAGTGCTCCCATTCCCACCTCAGCTAAATCATCTGGGCTTCAGCTGGCACATGGACACCGTTAGGACAGTACAACTATGGATATGTGTTGTGCTCTGTGAACAAAAAAGCATTCAAGTAATTAGGAAAATGGAAAAGTTTAAGACATTTCAATACTGGCCTTGAAGGAGACATTTTCTTGCCAGCTGTATAGTCGTGTAGATACCAAATAATCTGAAGAAGGATGAGCATGCCCAGAAATTTGTCATCTCTTCCCCAACTGTAGTGTTTGATTTAATGAGACATTATCTCTCTCTGCAGACCTTGGCTGGCCAAATTACTCCTTCTGTGACTGATGCTACAATGCCCTTCCTGGACAGCCAGCCCCCACTGCCTTTTCTGAGTTGCCTGCCAGGTGCTGTGCCTCTGTCCCTGTGGGGTATCGTGCTTTTGTGGACATCTATATTTTTCTTCTTTAGTTGTTTATTTTTCAGACTGAGGAGTCTGAAACAATAACCAATACTTTCTGTTTCTTAATGGGAAACAATCCACACCTCTGAGCATCTTTGTTGTCCCTTCTCTGAACCCTTCCCAATTCTATTATATCTTGCTGAAGATGAAAGTAGCGGGATGGCACACAGTATTCAATTTGTGGATAAAGCCTGGATTTGTCCAGGGACATAATAATGTTCTTGGTTTTATTCTCTGTTCCTTTTCCAATAATTCTTAATATTCAGTTTGCTGTTTTGACTGCTACTGAGTACTAAGCTCATGTATTTATGGGACTATTTATCATAACCTCAAAATTTTGCTCTTGAGTGGTAATGGTCAGCTTGGAAACTATCATCTGACATCTGAAATCAAGAATTTTTTTTCTTTGGGGCTGACTTTATGTTTATCTGCCTTGAATTTAATCTGTGTGTTATTATCCAGTCATTCAGTCTCATGAGGTCTTCCTGAAATTGTTGAAGATTGCCCTTTTCAACTGCCCTGAATAAATAAGCATCAGCAAACTTTGCCACCACATTGCTGTTTCCAGATCACTCTGAATTTGTTGAACACCACAAGTCCCCGTGCAGGTCCTTGAAGAATGCTGCCTGTCACCTCGCTCCATGGCATCAGCTGTCTGTTTGTCTCCAACATTATGGCTGCTGAATTTCCTTAGAAGTCCTTTGTGGATAGCCTTGCTAAGAAATGTAGAGATATTATATGTCAACCATACATCCTCCTCTGCATGCCTGATGATCCATACAGAGAACCCAGAGGTTTGCAGAGGAGGATTTGCCTTTGCAAAACTATGCTGAGACTTCCCAAGTCTACCCCTCTCTTCCCATGTTCGGTCAGTGTAACCCCATCCATCTTGATTCAAGCTGCTTGGCCAGGAATCCTCCCTAGGATGTTTTTCTTCTCCAGTAAAGTGGAAGGCATCCTATCGCTGTGAGGTCAAGATGCTGCTGAGCTGGAGGTGTCGGTTTTGATGTGGGAGGCTCAGTGCTTTAGTTAATCAGGCTCTAAGACCTCCTGCTTCCTGAAGCATCTTCTGCTGCTTCTCTCTTCCTACTGCTCAGCTTTGTGTTGATAGATTTAACCAGTGGACTCCTATATCCTTTACCCCAAGGACATTAATGAAAACTTGAAAGAACATGGATGCCCAAAGATGAAGGCAAGAGGACTGTCCCTTCAGGGTGACAGTTCCCCTTACAACACACCTTACTGATAACTCTCCTGTAGCTGCCTGCATGCATTCTCAACAGTTCTTGCAATAATCCCCTGTCTGATTGATCAAGTAATCTTCACAAGATGCTAGCCAGTGTTTATCAAGGGTTGTTTCCTCTGCTTGCTTTTTAAGAAGCTTGCTTTTCTTTCTAAAGAAAAATAACATGTTGGCCTGGCTTTGCCTTTGATAACACGTGTTCTCCAGTTTCTGTTTCACTCTTTCATTATGCTGCCTTTCCTAATTTTGTCTAAAACTGTAAATCTCTAACATACACATTTGGCCTAGTTTGGCTAACATAGGTAATTTAACCTAGTTCACTTTATTTCCATAGTTTTTGAATATGGACATTGATTTCCTATTATCCACTCATATTGTGTCTCCACTAATTAATGAAGTTTATGGGAAGCATTTGCTACCATAGCTGAGATTTCAGACATGAGAGCCTTGGAAGTTTTGAGATGGAGTTCGTCTGGTTTCTTTAATCAAGAATGCACAAAACCTTGCATTTCTGCTTCCACTTTCTTTGAGGTAATTTCATTTTCATACCTTTACTCCCGTATTCTCTTTTATCCTTCCATTAGCATTTTCCTTAATCAATATTTTACTTCAAATTTCAGGTTTGGGTTTATCTATCCATCCTTGCAGTATTAGAACTGCTCTGACTCATGTAGCTGAATGTTGCCACTTGTTTACTTTCCATTACAAAGTCACACTCATCTTAGTTCTCAAAAGTTTTTGCGTCATCTTTGTGCTTCTTTACTCCTAAAATATTGCTTCCTCTTCAGTCTTTTCTCTGTCTTGCCAGCTTCTTTGACTAGCAGGGAAATTTTTGATACAGAGCTCATTATTCTGTACATGCAAATGCGTGTTTGGGTTTACTGGCATTCTTGCCCAGTAAACTACTTTACTATGTGTTAACTTGGTCCAGTAATAGTTTTGTAGAGTTCAGTATTTGGTCATGCCTCAGGCTAGTTTGTTGAAGTTCATTCTCGAGTAATACACTTACTCAGCCTTTGGAGTATGTAAATATTTTCCTTCAGTGTAACTCTGAGTTGCTCTCATGGATGGTGAAATTAGAGAGAAAATGCATGGTTTTGCAATTCCCTTTTAACAGACTCAGATTTTACATAGGTCTTACAGGATGGGACCTAAAATTTCATGTGCTCTTCATTGAAAGAGTTGACCCGTGTGGTGTGATGCCTTGTTTCAGTGAGTTAATTGGGCTTTATGCCCATGTAGCAGCACAGGGGGTGGCTGTGTGTCACATACCTCCCCTGGCTTGCACGACCTCCTCATGTCAAGTGGTACCTGTGTCCTTTGCCTTCATCCCCAAGGACCACATTTGCAAAGCTTCTTGGAGATTTCTTGGAGATTATGTACCCTTCCCACTCACTAACTTCACCTTTTAGAAGATTTTTTTGTAATTTGCTTATTTTTGTTTTGTACTGAATCATGGCAGTGTACAGAATTGCTCGAAGACTAGAAATATGACATAACATCTGTTTGCTCTGTGTGTGTGTGTGTGTATGCAAGTGTGTGTATAAATAAATTTCTAGTCCTGACATTCTAGGAAGTGTTATGGCATACTGGTCCAGATGGGATCATCCTCAGAACTGTAAAAAATATATTTCCTTCTAGATCTTCCACATATGTTGTGCTTGTTGCTCTTACAATAATGAATCATTAAGACAGTCCAAGAATTTGGGTTAATTGCTCTCCACCACTAACTTGAAAAAAAAAAGATTTTCCCCATCAAATTGTACAGATCGACCCCGTGATGTCAAGCAAGATACTGCTTTCACATCTTTTACCTCGGACTAATTTAAGGTACAAAGTAAAAACATTTGACGTAAACAGTACCCTAGCTGGTACAATGTTTAGACTCTGGCGTATAAAGAGCACACAGAGAGCAGAACACAGTGAAAAATGTCTGACAGATGGTATTAATTTAATAGATTGAGGGGATTATACCGAATTAAACCAGCCAGAGAAAAACTTTTCAAACTGCTGCTTCAGTGGGGATGTTCAGCTCTGCTCAGGGGTGACCTGATTGAGTGACACTCTAATAATTTTCAAGCAAGAAGGACTAATCCCTGCTGCTGCTTTTGCTTAATAGTGAAGGATCCTGTACTCTCATAGCACCAGGTTTAGGAGCAGGACCTGTTTTCCTCTATCCTTGCTTTACAGATTACACCCGAATCCTCACACTGAGGCTCACAGGCATGCCTGCTAGAGAAATGACAACCCATGGTGTTTCTCAGGTAATTAATGCTTTCCTAATAGTTCCCACCTTCTCCTTGGGTCACGGACTCTTTTAGCCCATCATCCATTCTCCAGGCTATGCTGTTGACCTCAGTCATTAGTGCTTAAAGATTCATGGATTGATGGATTTTCTGTTTTATTTATATGTGATAGAGCACTGACACAAAATCTATGTAGAAAGGAGATATTAGGAGATATTAAGGTTGCAAGGTTAAGTATTTGTAAAGTAAGGAAAGCCAAAATTAGAGTGTTTTGAGCAGCCTTATTTAGCATATACATTACAACATTATCTCTAATCACAGGATCACCTACCCTGCTTCTGGACCAGGCCCTCTGCCTTCTCCAGGACCCAGAGAGGAGGTGCTCCGATGCCCCACTGAAGCTGAAGAGTAGGTGAGACTCCTTTTTCTAGGAGCCCTGGCAAAGCAGGACAGAGTCCCCATCCCAGTCAGGACTTCTGCCTCTCATCTGATGGGGCTCTTACCTCTCCTAGGGGCTGGTCCAAACCTTTCTTCCAGGCCACGTAAGAACCAGGAAGATGGTCCACTGGTGACTCCCCTGTATGGTGCCTAGCACCTGCCCCACCTGCCCCTGTGTTCCTGAGAGCCCAGCTCACCGGCTGGCGTGAGCAATGCCCCGGTGCCGGAGCTCTGAGCACCTGAGGCATATGCAGCAAGATCCTGATGTGTCTGTTGCCCTAGTCTGGACAGATCTGTATGGGAATTGCAAGGACATTTTAAAAGGCTAGACTCCCTTTCTTGTCCTGGTCTCATGTTTTGTTATGATCCTAGACATGTTCTAAAAGGATTCACAGATTTCAAGTGATTTCTTTTTTTTCCTGACTTCCTTCTCCAATAAACATTGTTTTTGCTGAAACATTCCAGGAAGATTGTCTGAAACAGACATCCAGTATGGAGGACTTCAGCTGGAGCAGTCTATCTGGGAAAGCTGAAATATGGGGAGTATAAGGATTTAGTCACATAAGCATGTATGGTTTTCTAAAGAAGGGTTAGTAAGGTAATTAACCACATGATGTGTTAGTATTCATCTATGATGTCTTCTGAGAGCAGAGTAGCAGCTGATAGAATATTGGGATTGCTGTATAATCGGTGGTGATGCATTCTTTCCATTCACATAAGGGTTTTTCTACCACCTCATTAATTTATTAAAACCAGATAGAAAATCTTGAATAAAATAATGGCACTGATCCCAGAATAATTAACCACAGATGACAAAGTCTGTTTAGTTTAAAAACACACTCACAAAACAGGGTACCATTTATTGTGACTGTTGCTGTCATCTCTGAATGCGCATGTTGACTTATTAATGATTTTGGGGCACAGTGAATGGTTGTATCTTCCTGCTATAATTAGTATTTGTTTTAAGCAGCTGTTGAAAGTTGTTGTTTTGTAATACTGAATAAATTATTTTAGAAACAGGAAACATTAACTGTGAACCATCTGTTTTGGGGTACATTAAGTTCTCATTTAAAGATGATGTCTGAATAATCACTTTCTCATTTTGAACTTTCAGAAACAGAATGTAGTTTTTAAACCAATGATGGCTCATGTTAATGTTGTGTGGTTTTCCCCCTTACAGAACCAATAGTCTTTATCTGCAAAAGAAAAGGATTCTGTCACTTTGATGTTTTTCAGACTTTCAACCTTCCCTAAATCATATGTACTCCTCCAATCCCTGCAACGTGAGGTAGTATACTTAGAAGGATTGTGATGGGCATGTGAATAAGTTTTTAAAAATATCTTTATAATCCTATTACTTTGATTTTGATAAAGTAGTTATAAAAATGTGATGCATCCTTTTATAGGCCAGATGTTCCCCTTTGTGAGAGTGTAGGATAACACTCAGGCTGTCCTTCTCATCCAAGCTCATTCTCCAACAGGTGAAACCAATAGGATCTCTGCATTGCTTCAGGAGAAGTGTAGGGTCCAAAGCCTCTGAAAGCCAGTCTGTGCAGATATTAGAGCTGGGAGATCTTGATACAGCATGTGTGTCCCGTACACAGCATGCCTGGAGTTACTGACAAAACGTAACCCAATGCCTGGAAGGCTTTAAGGACTCCTGAAGGAGGTGTGTGCCCCCCAGTTCCATGGGAACTTAGTGGCAAGGGAATTGCAGAGATGAAGGC
>NW_010258834.1:21962-23668 GCF_000690775.1 Eurypyga helias
GAACTGAAAGCTAGGTTTTTAGCCTAGGCAGATCATCTGAGGTTCCCTTTATTGTCCGTGCACAAAACCAGTTCTGTAAATTAGTTAGTCCCGCTAAGATACACAGACTGAACTGGCCTTTGGAGCTCCATATCCCCTTTCACTGACTGTGGAGAAAACCTCGGTAACCCTGTCAGACTGGACACCTGTGTTTTAGGTGGCTGTAGACAAAATGAATATCACCCAACGCAGAATTGTTCCACAGTTCTCACATCTTCAGCCTGTGTTGTTCTGTTCGACCTGAAGTGCAAGTGTTTCTGCTCTTTTTATCTACCTTGGAAAAACAAACACACACTAGCTTGAGCAGGCAGAGTACCTGTTATTTTATGCTTTCTATAGAGATGAGTACCTTCCATGTACAGATCTCTATATACTACATTTCTATAATGCATCTCTCACACTGGAAATAATAACTGAAATGCATTTTTTTCTATTTGCATAATATCTATAGATATGATAATGTAGAGAGTGCTCCACAGCTATGATTATCTATCATTCAGTATTTAAACTATGACAAAGAGAAACGACATCTCCATTTGATTGATGATAATTAGGACTGTACCAAATTTTCTTCTTTATGTTTTTGCTCAACAAAATAAGTAGTTTTAAGATAAATTGACTTCATAAACATTTTTGAACCAGAGATCTTTCATCTGTTTTCTATTTCAAGAGATCAGAATGATGGCTGATGTATTTCAACTGACTACCAGTAAATATTATTCATAATCTACCCTAAATATTTTAGGAACCAAATGGGCTAGATGTCTCTCATAATTCCCGAGGTAATACCACATCTTTCCAAAGCAGATTAGCTGTACGTGCTCACTTAAGTCCTATAATATTTCATCATCTGTGGGAAATAAAGGGTCAAGAAGGTTTATGATAGATTTTTGAGATAATTTGATCTGCAAAAAATGGAATGTTCTTCTTTGAACAAAAGCTCTGATTCCATAGGTACAAATATTTTTAAACAGTTACTCCCTCTCAGGCTATATCTACATGGTAGTTTTGATTAAAGTCTCAATGTATAGACTATGCTTGAAGCAAATACACAATTTTCTTAGTCATAAGTAATGAATAAACCCTGGCTATGCCCTGACTTTAATTTACCCCCTGTCCTGCATGGGTAAGGATAATATTTCTGGCTTTATCCTCTGATTTTCATGCCCTAAATCCACTCCAGGGAACTGACTGACTTTCTCACAACTGACTAAAAGAAGACCTGAGACTGACTATCTCAATAAAAATTATGTCTGGTGGTGTGTCCTCCAACACACAGATTACTCCAGGATCAGAAGGCGCAGCCTTCCTCATACTGGCATCTGGGGAACCTCCAGCACCTTGGTGCCAGTTGCACATGGTAACTATGTAGTGTAAATCTATCCTTACTAATGCTTTATGGTAAAACTTACACCGAATGTGGTTAGAGGTGGCTGGTAAACACTGCAGCAAATTCGGATAGTTGTCTGAAATAACAGGCCTTATTTCCAAGTACAGTATGGGACAACAAATTAAGACGCAACAGAACACTTCCTGCACAATAGGTTTTGGCTTATGCAGACTTTGAGCAGAGCACTAAAGCTGTACCAAAATCTTTTTCTTCAAAATGCCAACAAACTCTTCATTAAAACAGAACATTTTCAAATGGAAAAGATTAAGTGAATTCC
>NW_010258834.1:23699-42617 GCF_000690775.1 Eurypyga helias
CCTGCTGGATTACTTTCTTATTGTGAAATACTATTAAATCACAGCAATACCTTGTGAATAAACACATTGCTATCAAATTTTTGTGAATAAATGTGAGGGAAAACGGTTATTTATACTTCTGCTCCGACATCTTTTGAAAAATGTAGTTTTTGGATTTTAAAACACATATTATTCTGGTCAGAAAGACTGCATTTTTAGTAAGTGAAAGATACAGGACTTAGAAGACCTGTAGTATACGCTTTTTAAGAATTGATGCTGGAAATTACATAGCTGTGAGCTTAAAACTTAGATGTACTTAAAGTATAAAGGGCAAAATTTTGGCCACTGAATACGGGTATGAAGAAAACTACATTACTGCGTGGTGATCTAATCAGTGCAGGAGACCTCAGTGTGGAACCCCGGCATGCTGTCTTTAGAAGTAAATTTATCACTCTTACTGTTCCAGATTAGTCAACACTCCATTCAAAAGTGATCCACACAATCACAAAATGTTTTTAAGCTATGTGCATGCAAGCCAAAAATGGAAAGTGGTTATTAAAAGATGCCTCCATACAAGAACATATATGGTACTGGAGAAGTCTGATAGTGCTTTTCAGGTCTTTTCAGTCTTCGTTGTCTTATTTTTCTTTCACTGTTGCACCAGCTTTTCCATGAGATTTTTGAAAAATGGTGATTTTCTTATTGCTGGTATTTCCTCATGGAATTCAGTTGTTACACCTGAACTTTTCCTTTAAATGGAAATAGCTTTTGTCTTTGCAATGAGAGTTAATTATATGCAATCTTCCCTGTCTTGCACTTACAATTTATAGTGCTAAGGAAAAAAAAAGTCTCATTTAGGAAATGAAGAAGCTTTTAACTATCAGACAACCCTGCCTGCCCTGTCTCCCCCCAGCTGAACATTATTTTTGAACAAAAAAAAGGCTAATGTTTTCCAGATATAACAAATTTCCAAAGCTTGGAAAACTTTTTTTTTTTTTTTTTTTTCTTTTTTTTTTATGAGCTCACTCTTCACTGGTGCCTTTTCAGCAGCCCTCATCACCCTGCAAGCACGGTCTGCAGCTGTGTCCATCCCTACTACACTGCTATGCCTCTGCTTCTCATTTTGGTGCCCTCATTAAATTTGGTACCTAGAAAATGCATTCTGTAAAGGCTGTCCATAGCCTCCAGGATTATCAGAATCAGCTCAATTATTAATGAATCAAATTCAGGTTTGCAAAAGTGTTTGGGGAGTTAGGAGCCCCGAAAGAGATCTCCCTGTGTTTAGAGACCCCAGGATAGCCCACAGCAAGACAGATCACTCTGCAATTACCCTGTTCATAAAGCATCTATCACTAACATTGCTCATAATGAGTTACTAAGCAAGACAGATTTTTACTTTTACCTAGTGTTCATGCCAGTGTTTGGTGCAGTTCAGTGCTATGCAGCATAACTAGCTGGGGTCTTCAGAACAGCATTTTAGCTCTTCCTTCCCTCTTACGTTAATTCTGTTTTGCTTTTGATTCTTAGCATAATTTGGTGAAAACCAACCCTTTGTTGTCCTGGCTTTCTATGACACGCAAGCCCTGAAATCACTTCTCAAGTGCTAATTAGCCTTTCACAGTGCTTTTGAATTTTTAGTACGATTTCAGAATTTTCTGATTTTGGAAGTGCTGAGCTGGGGTCAGGACGAGTTGCAGGTACTTAGCATGGTGGAAACCCTGCATATTTCATAGACAGTAAATAAGGATTAGTGATGTAGGCACCCAGCAAAACGATGGGATTCTCATCGGGTGTATATTGATGCTATTGAAATAGGTGTGTGAATAAAGCACCCAATCCACTTTAAAGGATTTATGAGAAATTACACTGAGAAATTGTTATTTGCCCAAGGCCATAAAGGAAGAAGCCATAAGATGATAGGAATCCACACTTACTTTTTCTCTTCTCCAACTGACGTGGTTCTTAATCCCCAAGATCATAAATGCAGATACTTTTTACATGGGTCTCTTCTTCCAAGAATATTTCTCCTTTTCCAAAGAATGCTTTAAACATAAGGGTTGCTGTTTTTTTTTAAAGTAAGTTTTAAAAGTTATGAACTTGTGCATTTCCTGTCTAAGCCCTGTTCTTCCCTTGGGGTTAACACTTCCCACCTGTCTCTCAGAAATCATAGGTTGGCTAACCTAGTCAGTAGAGGAGGGCTAAATTTTGCTCCAAGAATGCTGGGTGAATTTCTGTGTGTGTGTGCTGAAAGTCCTTGTGCCATGAAGTAAAGGGCCTGCTCTCCAAGGTGCAGAGCTTTGCAGCCTTTGAAGCCCAAAATCTGGTGGTCTGCAAGTCTGTCCTAATGACCAACTCATCACGGTTGGGATTTATCCCTCCATAGGTTTCTGTTGACATGCTAAATTTCACCGAGGAGAGCCCCTTTTGTGGGGGAAAGATTTACTACAACCAGCAAACTGCACAAGACTCTGCTTAGACTGAGTGGTCTGTGTTTTTTCTTTTTTTTTTACACTGACCTCATGTAGTACTTCCTTGAAATTAGAGCTAGAGCTGAGCAAGTTTGATTAAGGATGTGCTGTAACTTTTCTTGTTAGAGAGCAGTGTTTTCCTTCGAGATGGTTCATGCCTATCGTCTTTCATTGGTATGCTAATGGTACTGCTTGGGGCTTAGAGGGGTACAACAGCATTGCTAAAGAAATTTTAGGTGGAGGTGGAGGACCCAAACTTCTAGGAAAACCAGCAAACTGTGGGCTGTGCTTGCAATTTTGTAGTTCTGTTTGAATGAGTTATCATTTAGAGATTTTTTGTTGTGGGCATAGATTTTCATCAAATCTATCAAGGCTCAGTTTGGATTTCTTCATGTGGGGATAAGTAGGGGGTTCATGAATTAAATAGCCTTCTTTCACAAGTTAGGGAACCTTCAACAAATAAAGAAGCATTAGAAACAATTATTGTGCTTCCTGGATTTACGTTGTGATGAGTCTGTAAGGATGTGATTGCTGTTATGTACTGCTTTATGACAGCTTTGTGTGCCAGTAAGGAGGCCATCTCACCCACTTCACAGGGTATATTTGGCAGCTGAAGGTAGACCTGAAGATGGAGCTAAACAATATTTTTCACTTTTACTGCTCAGTTATCAATATTAAATTTTGGAGTGTATGTGCTTATTTTCCTTTCATTGGACAATTATAAAGATTGATTAGATTTATTTTAAATAAAAAAATTATTTGGTCAGTATTGCACCCTTATGTTAGGGAAGCTTCAGCTAGACATTTTTTCACAAAGGATGTGTGTGATGCTTTATTTTTTGGCAAAACTCTTGGAAGCAATGGGAGAAAACCCTGTCTTCTTTTTTTTTTTTTTTTCCCCAGCAGTCATACAGGTATTAATATCTGATCTGGCTTACAGTCCATATTTTCTAAAAGATAAGAGCAAAGATAAAGATAAGGGTACAGTTCTAAAAGTTGAACTAGAAAGATGAGTTTTGTTAAAAAAATAGGAATTGAGATGGGTAAGCTTCATTTTTATCTGAACCACCAAAATCTGGGGCTGAATGTAGTCTGAATTTCTCATTTTGCTTCTCTCATCCCTATAATGAAGAACCATGAATGACGGCAGTTGGCAAAATCTTTGATGAAAGCATTTGCCTTCAGAAACCTAAATAAAGGGTAACTGGATCTCAGAATCAGAAAATTCTGAAAGGAAATTGAATCCAGAAATGGAGAGACCTTCCTGGGGAGACAGTAGAGGGCTGGGACGACGGGGAGACTGTGCCATAAGAGTAGTACTGGGACACAGCCATCTGGCTGCAGCACGCAGCACGCCAGAGGCTGGAGTGTCTAGCACAGAGGCTTTTAGCAGTGAAGGTTATAACCATGAAAAGTCTTGTACAGAGATGAAGCCTCCCTTGCTTGCCGCCAAGGCCATCTGCAGAGGGAGGGGTCTGCCTCAACCTGTTTACCTGGTTGGGAAGAGCAGAGTGAAGGCACCAGCCTGCAGCAGTGCTAAAACCTACAGTCTGGCCATGACCAGATGAGATTTTGGAACCAAAGTATAAGACAGGATTGTGTGTGCTCCAACTTGGAATGTGAAAATAAATATTTATAAATTAATATCCATTAGGATACAGGAGAGCCACCAGGCTGAATGCTTTGGATGTCAAGCTTGCAAACAGCCTGTTAACTTACAGTTAGTTCTCACCATGTGATTTCTCCTAATATCATGTTTTCTTGGGAATTAATTGCAACATGTCCACTCCGCAGTACTATAAACTTAGGAGATAACACAGAAAATGTAGAGATGCTGAGTTGCTCACAGCTCTGATCTTGTAATAAAGAGCTTGTGTTATTATTTACAAAACAACTGATTCATTCAGAGATCCTCGTCATTTGGAATATGACGCACCATATGTTTAGTGATTCAGTTTCTATCATTTCCACTCCACTGCCTCAGATGTTGTATTTGGTTCATTAAAATCTTGTATTCTGCTTCCACTTCATCAGATTTTTTGTTCCATGCCTACATAAAATATTCAAAGTGGTATTTTGGAGACAGCTGTAAGCCAAATTGCTGACAGCAAGAATAATATTTGACATCCCATAAGCCACCATCCCCAGGATTTTCAGGCAGGGCGAATGATCTGACTTGTGTGGTTAAAAACTTAACTGATCCAGCTGCCACTGGACTCAGCAGGAGGCTTTTCCAAAGAGGGTTGCAGCAGGCCCTCCGCCCTTCTGAGGTACTGGTCTTCATAACGAGGATTGTACTGCTTAAACCAGAAATAAGAAGAGCACTTTGATTTTTACTGAGCAAAACCATAATGAGAAGGGCTGCTGATTTTGAGGCTGTTCTGCTTGATCCAGCTTTTGTCTGGAACTATCAATCTGTAAAATAGCCTTCCTTTAAAATAACTTCTCTTCATAACAGGGGCTTGGCTCTTGCACCTGTGTGGTTGTGCAAGGACTGTGTTGTGTTGGGACAAGACTGATTGTGCATCCCGGCTCTCTCGGAGCCTGGAGAGATCTTTTGCTGCCTCTCCCTTCCCAGTGCCAGGCATTCATCCTGAAGTGAGCAGAGAATTAGTTTTCTGATAAAATGTATCAGCCACTTGGTATTTGGGGCAACAAATACATTAAAAAAAAAAATTAAGATTTTCAATCATTATTAATTGCAGTTCATTTTTAAAAAGTCCATTTCACTTGCTCACAGTTTGCAGCATTTTGCACAAGCAGGGATTGTTAATCCTCATGCTGGCCAGGAGACTTAAAGCATAAAATGTTGCTGGTTTATTCAATGTACCACTGGCAAACTTTGGCCAATATCCTTCTCTTTTAGTTAGTCATCCCTAATTTTAATGATGATATTTAAATGTCAGTACTGTTTATTTTACTGGAAAATTCTGTCTGTTTATCCTCTCTGGTTGGACTCATATGTATTAGCGGTAAAAACACATTGCTAGCTCATTTTTTTCCTTGTTGCCCAAGGCAACTGTAGGAGAAGATAACGTCCCATCAGCATTAAGTTTTATGCCATGACATTTTGCTCCGAGACGACGTGGGAGAGTTGAACATGGTGAACATATGGATGTACAGGGAGGTGAGAGTGCTGGGTCAAAGCGAGGCATTAAATGGGATCGGAAAAGATTTCTTTTGCATGGGGTTTGGAAGTTATACATCCTGCTTCCACTCTTGGCCCCTCAAAAGCAAGCCACAAAGGGGCTTCAGAAAATACCCTGTGGCCTGTGTGCAGATGCCTGC
This sequence comes from Eurypyga helias, assembly GCF_000690775.1. Taxonomy (NCBI): domain Eukaryota; kingdom Metazoa; phylum Chordata; class Aves; order Eurypygiformes; family Eurypygidae; genus Eurypyga; species Eurypyga helias. Next base: position 29,435 of record NW_010258834.1, read on the forward strand.
TGCTGAAATGACTTCGGAGTGTATTGTGTCCTCACTGCGAGATGCTCTTGCAGGGGTTGTGTGGTGGGACATGAACATGGTGCTCCAGCTGGCACTCAGAACCAAGTTCATGGCACAGGGGTATCTGGATTAACACCACAAGAGTAGTAAACCTGGGAGGGGGGCTGCAGACATCATATGGATGGGTGGTATCTAAAATGGTATGTGAGGAAATACAGCATGTTGCATGCCCTGAAGGACCTGAGGAGTAAGCAGTAGGTTAGGAACCGGCCTGTGTGATGTTATTTTGTGCCAGCAGCTGTGAATCAGCAAACCCAAGTGCGAAGGTTGGTCTGTGCCATCTGTGCGGCTCTCTGGGGAATTGTGTCCCAACAGACCACACAGTGGTTAAGGAAAACATTTGTTAAAATATTGTTTTCTTAATTGCGGTTATACAGAATGTCTCATTTTCAACACTGTTCTTTTTAAATTTTCGTTTCAAGTACAGTGATTTGGCATGTGACTTTGAAGCTGGGAATAACATCACATGAAACACAAAGCTGTGACTTCAGTTCAGGAAACCTTTCTCTGCCGCCCACTGTGCTCAGGGCTCTGAAGCCGTGTCGTGATAATCCCTTCTTAACAGCAGCTCTGCTCAGCTGTTGGAAGTCTGGGACTAAATTCTGCTATATAAACTTTTTAGCCTAAGGGCAAGCTTTTCCTTCAAGAGGAAGAATGAGGATTTTAAGGGGTGGTGTTAGTTCCTGCTGAAATTTGATGTCAGTGGGATTGCACTAAGCTTGCCTCTGACATAAAGATGCAGGAAAAGTGATACTCAGGCAGCTTTCAAACAGTGATTTGTAAAAAAAAAAAGAAAATAAACAAAAGTAGCCTGTATTCGGACTGATCCTAGGACCTGTTATTTACTGCTTACCTGCAAGAAGTTTAACTGCCAGGGAGTTGGGCTGGTTTCTGCATGTAATTGTGGAGGAGTGGAAGGTGCTAGCAGCATACTTACTGTGATTTAGAGTGGAAGCAGACTAGATAAATACAGGTATAGGTGCATATAGTCCATATAGGAAGTAGTGTTGGTCCTTAGTGATCTCAGAGGAGGAGATAACGCTGGGAGTTGTAATTTATCACTCTATGCAGGATATAACCCATTTGCAGTTTGTTCCTGTTACAGCTTAACTTCTTTATTCTATTAGTACTTGGGACATATAGACGGTGGTGGTGTCCTGCCTTTGCTTGCTCCTACACAAAGAGCTGGAGGCAACAGGCCTGTGCAAACTCCCTTTCCCCCCATATCCGCCCTATGTTAATCTTCTCAGGAGAAAGTATAAAGAGCTTGCTGTTTTATGGGTTTGCTGCACAGGCTGGTCCCAAACAGGCTAGTGGACATGTGGCCCATCTTGTTGTGGTCCCATACCTCATGCCTGTTTCTCTGGAGAGCCAAGCACACAGCTCCCTTGCAAGACTGTTTCTTGTGTTTGCACCCCAGGCAGGGTCTTCAGAATCACTGCTAAAGCCTGGCTCAAAACTGCCTGGAGTCACTCAACACCTCCATTAGCAAGCATACTAAATACCTGGTGGCACTATGAGCTCAGCTCAGGTTGCACCCATACTGTACCTTAAGAATCTCAAGCTTCCCACAAGACCAGAGTGGCTGTCTTCTGTGAAGCTGAAATGAATGCAGAGTGTTGACTGCTTTGGCTCTGATTTAATTTTACTGAGCACTCTGCTGCTCCCCAAACATTAGGCCCATCTCTGTGAACACAAATATGCACAACACTAATAAAAAATCTATTATTTTCTCTGGACAGCTTGACAGAAATCCTTAAAGTGGTTTTTATCTTTGGAGTTTTTTTCCTATAATCTAAGCCAAAATTATCAACCTAAAAAAAAAGAAACCCACCCCAAAACCTAAGGGAATAAAAGACTCTTAGAATAGATGGGGAACCCAGTTCCATTATTAAGACTTAATTATTGGGCTGACACAAGCAATAATTTTATTCAATCTCTCCGGATCTCTGTCCCCTGAGTGCAGGGCCCTTTGGGAGATGGTACATGCCTACAGCCATTCCAGTTTGCATGATTTGCACTGTTTCAGCTGACCACCGGTGCAGGACCCTGGCCACCAGCCAGACTCGCCATGCGGCCTGTGCCAGGGTGCAGAGCTATTCCTCCTCCCACCCCTCTGAGTAGATAATATGGATTTCTCATGTTTTATTTTTTTTTCACTTACTCATATTCATGGTTAGTCAGAAGCGAAAGGTATTATTATTTCATGATGCTGATCTTCACACATACATATTAGATCTAAGGAGCTAAAACTGGAAGGGGGGTAAAAAGGTCACCTAGTTTCTTGATCTGTTCTTGCATCCTTTTGAAGTTATTAAGAATTTTGTCACTGTGTCACAGTGGGAAAAGGAACAGTTTCTTTTATGATTAAATAAGACTAGCTTTCATATAATTAATGTCTGAGATATGAAAATATTATACAAATAATGAGTATGTATATACACCAAAGCTGTGTAAATGCACATATACTGCTTATAAGGAAACCCCACATGTACTGCTTGTAAAGAAATAATGTATTACACTTAACCATTTCCCTTTTCCGTCTATCGGCTGTAACTGTGGTTAAAATTATCTTCTTGAAACAAGCACTTTGATGGCTGCAATGGCCACCTCCTTGAGAAAAGACCTTTTTTCTTCTGTAATAAAACCTACTGAAAGGTGGGATTCACATCTTCTCATGTCTTTGGTGGCTTTGCATTGTTTGCACAGCCGTATAGTCTTGTCATAAGAGATGCCATGTTTCCCCTCGAACTGCCAGCATAAATATGGAGCACCTCTGCTATGGGGACAGGCTGAGAGAGTTGTGCTTGTTCAACCTGGAGAAGAGAAGGCTCCGGGGAGGGAGACCTTACTGCAGCCTTCCAGTACATAAAGGTGGTTTATGAGAAAGATGGGGACACAACTCATAGCAGGGCCTGTTGTGACAAGGCAAGGGGTAGTGGTTTTAAGCTAAAAGAGGGTAGAATCAGCCTAGATAAAAGGAAGAATTTTTTTAAGATGAGGGTGGTGAAACACTGGAACAGGTTGCTTAGAGAGGTGGTAGATGCCCTATGCCTAGGAACATTCAAGGTCAGGCTGGACGGGGCTCTCAGCAACCTCCTCTACTGGAAGGTATCCTTGCTCATTTCTGTTTTCAGTTCTTCATATTATCAAGCCCTTTTAAATTTGAATTTTATGACAATGTATCATAGCAATAACATTCACTTGATGACAGATATTTTTTAAATAACTTAATTTTTTTTTTCCTGATCAAAGAGTCACCACAGGAAATCCGATAATGTATCAGAGACTCCTTCCCCTGGAGTGAGTAGCACATTCATATTTTTTATATTAGTATTTGCTGTCATCAGCCATGATTCTATTTCAGATCAAGGGACAGAGAGCCTTATTTTATGTGGGAGGGTAGGATTGAACCCAGCGAACTTTAAGCGGGTACCATTTGTCTTGCTTTAAATCATCCTGGTTTTAAAAATCCTTTAATGCTTTTCATTTTCGGTATGACCAGAAAACATCCAGTTCATCTCCATGTTCAAAGTGATGAACTTTGGAAGGAGCAAATTATCATGTGTTGTTAATTCTCTATAAACAATCACATTTCCAGCAGTCAGCTGGCTTGAATTAAGGCGTTATTAAGCTTTCACGTCTAGAAAATATTACGTGCACTGCTTTGAAAGTGTAGAATAAACCCAGCAGTTTTTTTATTTTTCTTGACTATAAATGCCTTTCCTGTGTGCCTATTATGTTTTCAGATAAAAAGAGTTTAAAAAAGGGGAAAGTCTGGGGGAGCCTGCTTGATCCTACCAGTCTTTACTTACCCTACACTACACTGTGCCAGGCACCAGAAGCAGCCTCTGGGGCAGGTATCTGCACCCCTGAGTGTGTGTATTAGCAGAGCACCATCAGTTTGAAGCTTTTCACAGCACAGTGGTTGCTGGGCTGGGGTATACAAACTCTCAGCCCTGGTTTCAAAGGAACATCATGATTTTTTGGGGAATAAATTCATGTAGCAATGGGACTTGACTCTAGTGACTGCTCTGGGTAAGAGATTTTGCAGAGGTAGGATTGAAACTGGACCAAAGCCCTGACTATTTATCTTAGTAAGGCTAAAAATGCCCCAAGAATCATATAGTGTCCTCTAATGCCAAATGTTGAAATACTTCCAAGGTATGTACGTTAAAGAATGAGGTCTTTCCTGTTTATTAGATGTACATTTGTTAGATAAATGTGGATGCACAAGAAGCTGTTGTTATCACTGCACTGCTTGAGGGAGAGGTCTCATTCTTCACTGCTGCCATTGAGCAAGCAGCGGAGGATTATCTGTGTCAAAATGAGATGTGTCAAAATGAGATGTGTAACTACAGTTTACAAAAAATTGGAGCTGTCTTTGATGTGCCGGTGCAGGACATAAAACATCACTGGTGCTCAAGACCTGCTCTTCAGGGTTAATGGTGTCACAGAGATGAAGATATAGTTAAGTCAGGTACCTCTGCTATGCCAGCATTTTATTCTGTTATCATTAATACAATACAGTGACATCCATTACTGCCTTCAGGGAAAACGGAGAAGGGAAATAGAGTGCGCTGTCACACCAAATGCGCTCTGTGGCTACTGCTCTGGCTCCAAGGGGGACTGCAGTACTTCCACTGACTCTCCTTGTCTCAATTTTGGGCATGAGGGGTGGTGGAGCTGCCCATCCAGGGCACATGACCTGCTTCTCCCCAAGCACTTGGACCTCTGCGAGGCAGCATGCGTCTTTGGGCACTATGCATATGGTGGGGTGAAAAGAGGAACAGGCAGTACATCCTCTGCATTTCTGGACTGTTCCACCACATATTTAGCTTCACAAGATACTAAATTAGAACAGCATAAAGAAGAGCTTTTGCCACTCTGCTCTGAAGAGTTAGGTGGACACTCCTTGGGAAGATAGGAGTCATTTCCCAAGGCAGCTAACATCAGTGAGCTCATAAAAGCCACCCTGCTTTGTTTCACTTATTTACTCTTACCTCTGTTTTGGGACAAACCCCTGATTTATAAATCTTCAGAGTGCAATTGAGCGAAATTTGATTTCAGGTCCTCTTCTATTCCAAACCATCTACTCCATCTCCATTTACTCGTCTTTCAATGTTGTTATTGTAGAATTTTGCCTGAGCAGTAAACATGGTCTTACTGCTCTTGGTAGCAGTTGCATCAGAGGGTTTGGAGTGACCATTGCCCTAACCTCATGCCATATCTAGCAAGGGCTCTTTTTTTTGTACTTTTAGCTGCTGCACCATAGCAGGAGTGATTTTTTTGACCTGATGTGGATTTGACTGGTTTGATATTGTTTATTATATTATTATTTACCATTATTTATAGTAAAAAACTTTGTTGGCTTCCCCTCACTTCTTCCATGCTGCACTGATTCTGACCACTTGTTTATTCCTACAGGTGGATTTCCTCATTAGCTTTCAGCTGCCTTTAAATGCCTCCTGATCTCAAAGGTCAGTTTCCTGTCAGTGATGGGTTTTGTTCATGGTGAATCTGGTTAGTGCTGGTTAAACAATTTTCTGTTTTTCTGCTACTTGAGGCTCAAGTCATAGGCTTGAGAGGAATTTTAAAACTGCTGTAGCTTCGGAATTGTTACAGAGCTAAGAAAGCAAACCAGAGTATTATGGCATGAATAGGCACATGGGATGATGGTGAAACATCCCAGAGTGCTCTTTTGGGCTCTACCACTAAGGTTTCTCTCTGGCTGACAGCGACTTGTTTCAGTTCCTTGACTTTCTTTGCCATGTGTAGAACAAAAATTTGAATGACAAAGCTTATTCTACCAACTCTTATCAATACGTGGAAGTCAGAGAAACCATTCAAGAACACATAATATATACCTGAACTCAGAATTAGGTCTTTATTGACCTTACTATTTTCAACTGTCTCTGCAGGTTTTGGCTTCACAACACTACTCCAAATAAAAATTGTTAGCAATGATTTTTTGACAATAATATCATCAGGACTTAATTTGAGTACATGCAGAAAGTCAGTTCAGTGAGAAAGCTTTAGTGATATGTAATTGCTTTTCAGAGCAAACCCACACTTATTCGTTATTCAAGGGCTATTTATGTCTGCTTGCAATTTTCTGGAAACGTGTCCATATCTCTTAAAACAAAAGTATTTGTTTTCATTGTTTCCTAATGGGAGTTGTGGGTTCCTTTGCTGTCATTCAGCTGTGTGTAATGCTGCTACCTCTACCGTGCCTAGCCTTTCTTTGGAGTAGGTCACCTCTCTTCATAAGCTATTGCTGGGACCATTCATTCACAGGGCACTATCATAGTAATTCATGGCACAACTATTTTTCTTCAGGATCTTGCTAGCTGCTGAAAGATTGCTGCAGTGATTACATTTCCTGACTCAGTTACTTGTCTTCCTGTTGGTTATGAAAATACATTTTTATTACACCCCATATACAGCAAAACTCAAGACTATTGCTATTCTTAAACCAACCCTGATGTATAACTTGTCATGTTATTACCACTCATGAGCTGATAGGGTTAGCAACGAGTCCTTCCTTCAACTCTAAGTGTTGTGTAAAGCACTTCCTGAGAACAGGACATAATGACAATCCATAGCAAGTTAATTTACTATATGGACCATTAATTAGGTTTTAAATTGATGCAGCAATGAACAGTATGAGGCTTTGCTAAGCATCACTTGGGGCCCTCATGTGTTGTAACTCCCTTATACACCAGTAGCTGACTAATTGCCATTCATTATTACCACCAAAATTAGGATGCATTAGCTATGCTTCACTAATGACAAAGGTTTTCCTTTGTTGATTTTAGGAGTTGAATGATGCCCAAACACATGTAATAAAAGTACTTGAACATAAACCAATACTTCTGTTTCCTAGCCCTCAATGATTTAATGACTAAACTTGAGGACTCAGGATGAAATTAATTCAATTTCTTTTTGGAGCAGAACATATGCAATACATGATGTTACTAAGAATGGCTGCAGACCTGAAGAGGGAGATTTTCAACAGTTGATTTTTTTCTTCTTTCTGTCCATGTTGTCATCAGCTAAGTACTGAAAGATGCCAGGCGGCTGCCTCTTTGCTGCAGTGGAAGACGCATGATAATGAGGTCTGCTAGCCACAGTTTATTTATGATAGCTAATTATGTGCTTACGTTAGTTGTGGCCCCTTGCTACATGTTACAGATCCTGAATATGAACTTGGTACGCTATGGTATTGTGGATAAACACAGGACTTTATTATGGCTTAATATTGGATTTGATGAGGGGGACATGGGCCAATGGCTTTAATTCAAGACAGTCTTGAAAGATCTTTGAGTGTGAAAACACTTGCAAAAAAATAAAACACTTCCAGTTTTCGTTTTGCTGTTTGCACAGTGATTTCTTGTGAAGTCTAGTGCAGCAGGATCCAATCCTGCTACCATGTGTTAGTGCCTTGGAGGTAAGACGTCATGGCCTTGCCTGCACCCCATCGCAGACGGGTGGGGTGATATCGCTCCCCTTGGTGATGTGAGGTGGGCCACATGATGGTCTATGGGCATGGTTTCCAGCCCCATGACTCTCCTACTTTCACCAAGCTCCTCTCATGTGGCTGGAAGTGAAACCATGTGGTAGAACATCTGCCAGTCGGTGTTTGGCTGAGGGCAGGCTCACAGGGCATTTGAGAAAGAGGTGGTATGGCATGGGTGGGTGAGTTTTCCCTGTGGCCTGAGCTCAAATTCCCTCCTGTTTCATTGCAGCCGCTGGATCAGCTGAACATGTCGAGAGCAGCAACCAAGCTTAAACTGGTGTAGATGTGTGGTATGGTGCCTTGCTGCCTTGTCTGCAGACTTGGGTCTGCTGCTGCAGACAGCAGCGCAGTTCCTCTGCAGTATGGGAGCCTGAAGCACCACCGCTGCTAAAAATGCTGCTGTTTCCCCCCCATAAAGCTGTTGTGCACCCTCTTCCCTGGTTGCACGAGGTGGGTTGGAGTGAAGGTCCTTGTAGTTCAGTCTTGTCTCCCAGTCTCACCTTTGGTGAGTGCTCAGGTAAGTAAGTAGTTGGTCATGTACTGAGGCTCTCCAGCCTCTCCCTGCATTCAGGAGGAACAGAAAAGGGTTTGCACAGATGTGGTTTGCCAGTTCTTGCATTATCTTCTCTGTTGTGTAGTTCTTACATAGATTAGTTTCATTAAAATATCAAAGAAACTTTTACTGGAAGATGCACATCCACTGGCTAATTGCACTCCTCAGTTTTTATTTCAAGCCTCTGTTTTATTTCAGCCTCTGTGTTGCCAAGTCAAAGGACATTATTTCTTTCTGGTAGATTCCCAGTGGGTGTCAGTCAGCAGAACTCTCTGGGATCAGTTTGTGCTAGCTGAGCATCTGTCCCTGGAAAATAAAAATGTGGTGGAGCTCCAAGGCCTGTACAAGCTTTCAGGAGTAGTTTGTCCAGACCTGAGTGCCCAGTCCGACTTCACAGACAGTGCTACATAGAAAAATAATCAACTTAATCTCGTTAGGACTGATGTAATGTGAATCTGTATGGTTGTACCATGCTGATGTCTGTGCTCAGTTATTTTTATAGTGGAGCAGACGAAGTGAGTACAGACAGGATTCTGCTTCCATGCGCTGCTGCTCTATCGTTGCTGCAGAAGGTTGTAATCTGCACCCTCTGACGACAGGAGCCCTAATTAATTTAATCTATACTTAGTTGCCATGATCATTTTTTACTGTCAACAGCCTTGGCTATTTGAAAGCATTGGGCGTTGCTGTTTTATACATATTTGTAGCCACTGTTTTGCCACTCCACTGATCACAGCTTTTAATGGACGGATGGACCAGATCCTCAGGTGGCAGAAGTCAGAATAGTTTTTACTAAAGCAGTGAAAGACTTAATGCTGAATATCTGGCATTTTTTTTAACGTTGGGATGGATGAAAAACATTCTGGGATCTCTCAAGCATGCACCTGATTAATATCTTTTGGACTAAACTCCCCCTTTTTAGACACAAACTTCATTCCCAAATTATGTTGGCACTAGTATATTCATTACTGTCTGAGTTTAGGCAAATTCAGTTGGATTTTTTTTTTTCTGTACTATCTTTTTATTATTTTTTTAGATTTTATCAGGCTGGCAAGCTTTTCTGTCCAGTGACTGACTGCTCCTGCTGTAACAGTGACACTTGTGCTCTATAGTGTAAAGAATGAAAAAAACCTCCAAACATAGCTGTGTTGCAGGGCTATTGGTAGGGATCATCAAAGTGCAAAGGTATCACATTGTGCACCATACCTGTGCAAAGCAGAGTGGAGAAGCTACTAGTGTTGTTGAGGTCTCTCTTAACTGTAACTTTCTCCTAAAGCAGGGGGAAGGTACAGAGGTAAAGAGGATGTTGACGCTTTCAGGATTCCCCATGCCTATGTGGTCCTGGCTCTCCACAGCCCCTGGAGGTGCAGTGAGGGTGTTTAGAAGGAGGAAAAGAGAGATGGCAGCCATGGTGGCTAGAACAAGGCAGAGGTTTCCCAGCAGGAAGCACAAAGAAAGTGGTTTTTGTAGCTGGCTAGTTTGGCCTTCTCACTGTCTTTATCCGAGTAGTCAAGCATACTGTCAGAAGTAAATAGCAGCAGGCTAATAGCCTTAGTCCAGTGTTTTCCATTCATGTCTCCTCCTTTTTCACTGCATGTCCACATACAGTAACCTGGACTTGAAATACTACAGGATTTTCCAAACCTGACTGTAGGTATCCCTGAGAAACTTGTTCTGACTCTGGCTGGTCATGCTTTGAACAGGGCATGCAAATGACAACTCCCAGAAGTCCCCTCCAACCTACACCACTCCATTTCAGTGGGATGCCAAAGACTTCACAGGCAGTGAAATAGCAGAAGGTTTCCTTCCACTCTGCAGGACTTCACTAAAATATAGAGAATACTGGTCTGTTAGATACCCCGGTGACTCATGAAGTGATGAAAAATGATAACTAACCTGCCTCCTCTGCATACTCAGGAGCCCTGCCAAGTCTACTTTCCCTTTCATTTTGATGGTGAGGTCCTAAAGGGTGTATGTGGTCTGTGCACAGCTGAGGCACTGGAACTTGATGGTACTGGACTTGAGACCAGTTTGGAGAGGCTCAGGTTTAGGAGCGGGTCTGGGCTGGATGGCTGCTGAAGGATGGTGCTGCCTGTCGACAGCACAGCAGCTGCGGGGTTGGGAGTGTGGATGGAGACAATGCTTCTATCAGGGACCAGCAGCTCATCTGAGCTGTCAAACAGAACCTGCCTGCTGGCCTGTTTTTCCTTGCCAGGGCACATATATGACTATGATTTCCTTGGCTGTTGTACTGATGCACTTCTACACGGATCTGGTTAGTGTCTGTGTCTTGGGAGACCTGACTTTAAAAAAAAAATGCTTTCAGTCTAGAGTTGTACAAAACAAAATACTTCAGATTTTCCATGAAACTAATGAAAGGTACCTTACAACTTGAAAATCATAGTGCCTGGCTATAATAAGACTGAAATGCTTTATGTTATCATTTTTTAGAATGCTAAACTTTAGTGGACTAGGAATTATGGGGTTTTTGCCATCTACTTAGTGCTAGCATCTTGACGAAATATAACTTTATAAAACAGATATCTTTGTCTGAAATGTACTGGAACAGCAGTGGTGATAATCTGTAAGGTAGAGAAAATAGCATCCAGAGAACGTGTTTAGAGATAGACAAGAATAATGGACTTCATTCTATCAGGCATCTGATGGTCATCTCCTAAACACAAGGAGCAATCTCGTATTCCAAGTACCTCAGATGATCAAACAGTGAGAAAGTTTTCATATTATTTTTAGAATGTTTTTACTTTCCCCTTTCTTAACATCTTCTTAAATTTCAAATAGTAAATTATTCTGCAATGAAAAGTTAGATTTTCTAACTCTAACTTTATGACGCAAGTTTAGGTAAAAGTATTTCACATATGTTATGACACCATAGCCATCACAGCTTTCTGGTAGTTTACTTGTTTCTGCTTATTAACTCTGTTAGTTCCTTAATTTCTCCAATAATTGCCAGTTTTCATTTTGAGAATGTAAAATACACGTTCTGCATCTTCATGTGCCAAAACAAGGACATGTCATTCATATCCTTCCACCTACCTCATACATGAGATACCTGCTCTGGACCTATGGGATATCTACTTTTACACTATAATTTTTCCTTTTTTTTTTTTTCTACTAAGCAAGTTGATTTGCATGGTACTGGATGTTATCTCAGCTGCTTGAAATAGTATCATGTTGAAATTTGGCATTCAAGTTGCCAACTTGGAATCACATTTAAAAAAAAAAAAAAAAAAGAGAGGGTATTGCTTTGATCCCTTTGGCCAAATTTGATATATTGCCTGAGAGCAGATTAACACTCTCTTGTGCAAATTTGAGATCCAGACTCCATGCCTCCAAACTCCAAAGAGTTTTGTGGCCTCTTGATATTCGGAGAGACAATTCTGATATGGGATGAGCAATGTAATGTCTGAACAGCATGAACTCTTCCTATGTAGTGGTAACTAGTGCCTAGCAGAAGCAGAGCTTAGTTTTACTGATTGTTTTGCAGAAGCATCCATAATTCAGATTAGTCCAAATTACCTCTGAATTTAGGGCTGCAAAATTAGCCTAGATAATCTTGCAAGAATAAATTGCCCTTAATGTTTCCAGTAATTTCTGGTTAGGCTTGAATGACTCTGTTAAGTGGTGTGCTCTGATCACTGTCTTGAAACTCCCAAATCAAAGGCATATGAAAATGAGTAATAATTTATTACAATAATAAAATCGGGTAACTGCTGACTGCATTTGACAGTTGTGCTTCCACAATCAGTCCTTGTCCCAGGAGGTACCTTAAGTTGTGGAGGACATGTCTTCTGCCTGGGGAGGAAGTGGGAGCAGGACTATCGCCTGGCAGAAGGTGGCCAACCCATCTACAGCAGCTGGGGGTGACTCACCAGTGAAGGGGAAGTGACACTGCAGAACAGCTTTCTCATACCGATACTGACATTATTTTGGTATATCTGAATTTTGTATCTCTTCCTGTGTGACGGCTTTTATAGACTGATTTATACTGGCTTCTGTAAAAAGACAGTGGGTTTCTACTTACCTACCACAATTCAGAGGGATTGCCTGTGACAGAAAACACATAGTCATGGCCTGTATAGTGCTTTGAAAGAACATAGAAGCAGGGTCAGGTTTTGATCCTACTTGCAAAATGGAAATAAATTAACTGGCAAGGTGCAGCTGGCTTATTTGAGGACTGGTGCCTGAACCTTTATTGACATTCAGTAATGAATCAAGTTATCCTTGGCAGTCAGCAAGTTTAATGCCATCAGTTGTCCCTTGCTACAATTATAAGGTGCACTTGCTTGGGTTGCAGGGGAAACTGCCTGGCCCCATCATGGGCATCACCCCGAGGGCTGCAGTTGGCATGACTGAGAATTATCCAAATTTTTGTCTTGTGCAAATGAGTCCAATTTGGCCTGTAGGATTAGTCTTATTGAGGCTGCCAAGACAACTCTTCAAGTATTTGTGAAAATACAGATTGCAAAGATTTTCCAAGGTGACTGGAGAGTTCTCCTTGCAAGTCCTCTGTAAGTATTTCCATATGAAGTAAAGTTTGCATCTCTGCTTTTGCAAAGTGTTGTCTGTCCTGTGTGGTAACACTTTGTCCTGATCTCAGGACTCATGTCTCTCCAGGCCCTTGGTGAGGTGGTAGTAGGAACCATAATGATCAAAATCTATGCTCTGTTTGAGTTTTCTTATGCTTGGCAGCTGCTTCCAGACCTCATTATTTAATCACTTTTGTGGAGGTCTCTGAAGTTGTTTTCAGTCAGGTTTATTTTTGGATGAAGGCAATATTTTCTTTTTAGAAGTATCTTTGATGAAATAGATGATGGAAAGGAATTGGAAGGCTGCAATTCAGTCAAGACATTCACTTGTGGCATAGCCTGTGGTAGCAGCTTGATGAAATTAAAGCTTTTCTGTTCAGTTCAGAAGCAGGTATTTCTAACAGTCAAGCATAATTTATTCTTTTTTTTTTTTGAATGACAAGAGAATTTACATATTTTTTTCAAATAAATATAACATAGAAAATAATTTGTTTCTAAGTAAAT
>NW_010258835.1:0-229 GCF_000690775.1 Eurypyga helias
GGACACATTCCTGGGCAATATGCTCTGGATGAACCTGCCTTGGCAAAGGGGTTGGAGTAGACAATCTCCAGAGGTCTCTTCGAAACTTGAGCATTCTGTGATTCTGTGAATGCAGTTTTGGGGAAAGTTGGCTTTATTGACGGTGTGAGACATGTGAAAGCACTGGGGTAGTGACGCTTGGGGCAGTTTTGCTCTTGTTTTAGGTTTTATTTTTTTGTGGTTTCTCTTT
>NW_010258836.1:0-494 GCF_000690775.1 Eurypyga helias
TGCTGAAAGACGCACCGGGAGCACGAGGAGCGTGTTTTCTAGACCCCTAAGAAAGGACTTTCCCGTGTCGGCTTCAGCCCTGTGAGCACCCCTATTTCCCCATTCCGCGATGCCTCTCTGCTCCGCCTGCCTTCACAGAACTAGGAGGGATGCTCAGACCTCAGGAACGCAGGAGCTCCCGTGCCGTGCAAACCTCCCCTGCCCACCGGCTCACGTCCTGCTCTTCCTAAAGGCAAGGGATTAAGTAGGCCGCACATTCCTGAGCCTGCAGAGGGCCTACCATTTCCGCACTGGCTCTGTGGCTGCCCTTGAGCCTGCGGTACCTCCCGCCCGGAAGATGCCGGGCAGCGACGGAGCAAAGGCAGGGGACACAATCGGAAAGCAAAACATGGCCGTACCCTGCAGTTCCCGTGCAAGTGGCAGAGAGTCACAGTGGAGTATATTCTAAACTAGGTCAGTCCTGCCAGATAAAAAAACCAAACCCAACCCAAAAC
>NW_010258836.1:630-865 GCF_000690775.1 Eurypyga helias
CTTACAGAAGCTTCCTTCTCCCAGATGTGGGAAGATACTGTTCGTGCCGAGAAGCGAATCCTTTTTGTGTTCCTTGAATGGGGATTCTTGCCTGCCTTCCTGCTCACATCAAGTCACTTGTCTGTAGTACGACAGCATATCGTCCAGGCTTTGGTAAAGTGGGTCCTGGTTCTGAGTGCCACTGCTGGTGGACTGCGCTGCTGGCAGCACATCCTGGGTGCTGCAGCCACAGGCC
>NW_010258837.1:0-298 GCF_000690775.1 Eurypyga helias
GCGGGATCGCGGGGAGCTGCCCGCAGCGCCGGGGTCAGCGTCCGGTTACCCCCGGGCCTCCTCTCCCCGCGCTGGATTCCACCGTAGTTTTGGCTGCCGTGAACGCGGGAGGCCGGGCCGTTGGCCTGCCAGGAGAACCGGCATCGGTGCCCACTGGCGAAGGCACCGCGGGGAGCAGGAAGCCCACGGAGGGGAATGGGGCAGCCGAAATCAGCTGCGAGCCGCCCGCCGCTGTGCCGGCACCCAGAAATGCATTCCGGGCTGCCGGTGAGCTGGTTCGGCGGTGAGTCTGGTGTTT
>NW_010258837.1:363-2345 GCF_000690775.1 Eurypyga helias
GTTACCTGGAGCGGGCTCCCCTGTGGTTTGCCCGCCTGCGTGCTCTGGTGTCAGTCGGGCACCGTGCCTCAGTTTCCCCATCTCCGAGGAGCAAAGCTTTCGCCCCTTGCAGCCTGTGGGTGTTGTTAGGGTTAGGGGGTTTGGTGCTGAGCAAAGTACATCGCTCTGAGCGACAAACCCTGTCCCTGCCCATCGGGGTCACAGCTCAGCGCTGTAGGAGCAAGGTGGCCTCTCCTGCCTGGGGTACTGCGCCCTGTCCTCCCCCCGACACCATTTTTCTGGGGACACTTTGGTTGTCCCAGCTCTTGTCCCTGGATGCTTGGGGTGATGTCCCTGTCCCCAGGGTTCGGCAGGCAGCGGCTGCCCTGTACAGAGCTGCTGGCGATGGAGCCAAGTGGGGTGCTGACAGTGTGGTGGCTGTGGTCCGTAGCGACTGAGCCTTCCTCTCGTGCCCCACAGATGTGATGAGGCCAAATCCTGCCCTCCTTCAGGGCTTTTATCTGTTCCACATCTGTCCAGGAGTGCATAAACAGAAGCGCATGGCTTCCATCCATGTCTGGCAGCACTGGGGTCCCTCTAGCTGGAAGGGTTTTGAGGAAACAACACAGGGAGGGCAGGCAGGGTGTCCCAGCACCCATGGGGCATCTGGGGGCACCATGAAGGGCCAAGTTGTGGGGTTGTCACCCACATTGTGGGTGCAGAAAAGCACCTTCCCTGCGTAGAGCACCTCACTGCCTCCTAGCCTGGGGTACCACCACCTTGTCCTCCAAGCCTTGGCCAACTGAAATGCCTCTGGTCCTCGCGCTGTGCCAGCTGCCAAGCAGCCATCAGCTGGTAACAGCTTCCAGTCTGGGCTGGCTGGCCTCCAGCAGGCCCAGGGCCAGCTCCTGTATCAAGCGTCCAGCACTCCCGAGCTTCCCACGCCTTGGAGAGCCCCAGCTCCTCCGGCAGCTCAGGCTGTCCGGCTTGGGGCCAGCGCTCCCTCAGTCCCCGTGCTGGGCCGTGCTGCCAGCCAGGGAGCTGCCGGCTGTGCCCAGCCCACGCTGGGGACATGGGGTGGCGGTGCCGGGCAAAGCGGATTCCTTTGGAGAGTGTTTGCTCTCCAAAACAATCGTGCTCGGCCCCATCTGACCTGCTGCGGTGGGTGGGACCCGGCAGGGAAGGGCTGGGCAGGGAGCAGGGTGATGCTGCCAGCTGGATGCGGCCCTGGGCTCTCCGTGCTGCTTGCTTTCCGGCTGCTAACGCGGAGACATCTGGGAGGATGCAGGGCCTGTGTGTGCTCTGCACCTCCCCAGGGGATACTCAGTGCTCCGGCCACTATCGTTGGCTTCTTGGAAAGGATCTGGCCACTCCTGGGATCAGCATGGCTGTGGGACGGTGCGGAGCTGAGCCCAGGGAGGCATTGAGTCTGCTGAAGTTGACCCCTCTCCGCTGATGGCTTGAAGGAGCTTCTGCTCCCCTGGGATATCCATGCCCAGGGCCTGGCCGAGCTGGCTGTCACCACCCTCCTTGCTGCCGAAAGGCAGAGGGTGTCGGGGGTGGAGGCCATGGCACTGGCTTCTCCATCCCTGGCTTTGGCATCATGGCAGCATCTCCCCCGCCTCGGCAGGGTTAAGTCAGATTCCCCGGCTGAGCTGAGCCTTGCTGGGAAACACTCCCCTCCCTCCTGGGGGACCCTTGGCTGGGCTCAACGCCGCGCCTGGAGCCGCGCCAGGCTTTTGGGGTGAGAGCGTGACCGGGGCCACGTGGATGACATGATGCTGATGGGGCCGGCTTTCTCTCTGCACCCAGCTTCCGCAGCAGCGATCAGGCCTTGCTCCGCTAACGGCTCTGGCTGCGCTCTCCGGTTCCTCGCCTTCCGGGCACAGGTCCCCAGGGACACTTGGGCGCACGGCAGGTGCGGTGCTGGCTGCTCCCGAGAGGTTTTGAACTGCTGGGGAGCTGGGGCCACGCTGGCGTGGTGATTTCACGCCTGGTGAGTG
>NW_010258837.1:2360-2795 GCF_000690775.1 Eurypyga helias
GAAACGCTGGTGCTGTCGAGCGTGTCCTGGCTGGGTTCGGTGCCCCGGGGGGAGCAGCCAGCCAGGTGTGGGGGGCACCCAGGCTGCTGGCGGGGACGATGGGGCTCTGCGATGAAAGGAGGGAGTGCACCACGCTGACTGGCCTCTCCCCTCCTCCGGCAGGCTGGAGGAGGTGCCCTTGGAGGTGCTACGGCAGCGGGAGTCCAAATGGCTGGACATGCTGAACAACTGGGACAAGTGGATGGCCAAAAAACACAAGAAGGTAAGTGACGGCCTCCCGCCCTGGGGCTGCCCCGGGACAGCTGTGAAACGAGAGGAGGTGGGGGGACCCAGTGGGGTGCAGGGGTGTCCCTTCGAGGCTTTGGGGCAGGCTGTGTCTCTCCACAGGGGCATTGGCTCGAATGGGCTGTTCCCTCCCCGTGACGTTTCTCATGG
>NW_010258837.1:2869-8110 GCF_000690775.1 Eurypyga helias
AGCCTTCCTTGGGCTTCTTTGGCTGCCTGCAGGCAGCCATGGGAATTGTTAGCTCATGGAAACTTCTGGTCTGAGCATCTTGTAGACCAAAAAAAGCTCCGGGTAGGAAATGTTTGAGCCTGATGTGCGTGACGCTGCTCTGCGCGCTGGGGTCCCTGGGAGACTTGTGGTGCTGTGTGGCTCCTGGCTTGGTCCGTTGGTGCTCCCTGACCTCCTGAGCCTGCGGAAGAGGCGGAGATGGGATGCAGTAAGTCCCGGGTTGCTGCTCTGTCTGCTGGAAGTGGTGAGGCCACTGACATGGGCTGACGGTGCCCGAGAGTGGCTGAAGGGGTTCCACCCCCCTTCCCCCCTGGCTCCTGGCACCGCTCCACATGCTGTGTTCCCGGAGTGCCGGCCCCACTTGGTGCCTGGGGAACATCGCAGGAATCCCTCATCTGTTTCTTGGCCACGCACAAAGGATTTGGGAGAGCTTTTTGGGACACGGCAGGCAGGCGCTTTGTTCTGTGGGTGGTTTCCGCTGCTCTCTGGCCATGCTGCAGCACGGCCTCTGGCCCCGGGTGAGTGTTTCGGCAGCCGTACGTCTGGCAGAGGAGCTCCCTCGTGCTTGGACTGAGCTCCTGGGGGGTTCCATGGAGCTGATGTGCTGTGTAGTCTGTCCTGCAGCAAAAACCCATGCCCAGAGCCTCTGAGGCCTGTGCTGGAGAGCTGCTCCATGTCTGGAGCCCTGGGGCTGCTCAGGGAGGGGTGCCAGGCCTGGCCTCGGGTGCTGTCGACCGTCCCTGCTCTGGCAGGAGCCTGACTGCTTTGGTACGGGGCCATGCTGTGTGGCTCAAGCCTTGCTGCTTCGGAGGAGCTTGCTCTGCCTCTGAGAAACCCCGGTGCTTTTCTGGCTGCCTCGCCCTGGGTTGGCTGATGGCCCGGGGATCCCTTGTGCCCGCTCCCTCCGTGCTCTGCCTCTGAGAAACCCCGGTGCTTTTCTGGCCGCCTCGCCCTGGGTTGGCTGATGGCCCGGGGATCCCTTGTGCCAGCTCCTGCCGGGCTCACTCTCACCTGCACTGCTCCAGGATCCCGAAATGCTCCCTCCCTGGCCTGGATCCCAGCAGAGCTGCAACCCCACGTCCTTCATGGTGCTGAGCTGTGCCATCGCCACGTGCCGGTCCTTGCCCTTTCTAGCCAGACAGGAGGGCAGGCCTGTGGGCAGCTCCGCAACCTGCGGACGGGCAGGGCTCCCACTGCTCTTCCCCTTCAGCATCCCTCAGCCCAGACATGCTCACGCTCCCTGGAAGGGCACGGTGAGATCTCGGGGTCTGGGGACCCCCTGCGTAGGACCCTGTGCGGAGCCAAGGGAATGAGATGCTCAGTCGCTTGGCCCTGGCTGTGCTGAGCCTGGCCAGCTGGAGGGGCTGCCAAACCGAAACCCAGCAAGGCGGCTTCCTTCCTGGCAGCTTAGCCAGCAGGAAGGGGAGCCGGCTTGAAAAGGGAGCTGTCAGCAGCGGCAGAGCTGCCCGCAGCCGCCCTGGGCATCGCCCGCCGTCTTTCCTGCGAGCACAAAGGGACGGGCCCAGGTAAACAAGCAGTGTGTTGGCGAGGGAGCAGCAAACCCCCCAGGGAGCGCGGTGTTACCACCGCTCTGGGCCAGGCTGCTTGGAAACACAACCGAGTTACACCAACCAGCAGGGAAAAGGAGTTCAGGGGAGGCTTTGGGAGCTGCCGACCACAGCTTGCGGAGCCCTGGCGCGTCTCCGGCAATTGGCACGTGCCACCCAAGCTGGGACATGAGGCTTGGGGCCTGTGTAGGGTTTTATGTGAAGTAACTGCCCTAAGCACCAGTCTGGTGGGGGCCCAGCTTGCCATGGGCCCTGGCCAAGGGCTGTGGGGAGATGGTGCTGCCGCTTCCCAGGATTTGGAGTGACACCTGTGGGGGTCTCTGGCTGTGGTCCTTGCTGGGGTGCTGGCAGCAGCAGGGTTAAGCCTGGTCAGCTCCCTGCTGCGGGGTAGCTACCAGCGGGTGCTGCCTTGCCTGGACTTTGGTCCTGGCTGGTGGCCTGTGCCAAGAAGACCGGGGGCCAACTGTGAGCATGAAGCTGGCCCCAGGGCCGCAGGAGCCAGCCATGCATGGAGCTGAGGCCAGGCTGGCCCTTCTGCCCAGGATGAGCAGGCAGGAAGGCTGAGATACTCAGCAGGGCGCAACTCCCTGCTCCCCGTAGCCCTCCCAGGAGAGCTGGGGGTCAGAGAGCCCTCCCCTGCATCCCCAGTGCTTCCCACAGGCTGTGCTGGGGTGGGGAGGGAGCCACCCACTCCCCACCTTGGCTCTCGTGTTTGCTTTTCCAGCTCCAGATCCTGCTTTGAGGCCAGGCTGGGCTTGTTTGGAGCTGTTTGCAAGCCACAAAGCCTCGTCCGGGCTCCTGGCAGCCGTCGCAGCTCTTCGTACCGGTGCAGCCCTGGCCGCCATCTGAGCTGGCGTGTTGTGCAATGCTGGGGAGCAGGGGGCGAGCAGGGCCTCGGGGTGCAGGTCCCTGTGCTGTCCCGTAGGCCCGCGCGATGCCAGGCTGTCATGGGATTTGTGACGGGCACCCTGTCCCCAGGGGTGCAGGGAAACATCCACTTGTACAGGGAGGCGGCAGGGGACCAGCCTGCGGCCGTGCTGCTGGGCCTGGCTCCTGTCTTGTCGCAGAGGCCTCTCTGCTCCCTGCTGCTCCATGGTTTTTCCCGTGATGGCTTGTCTCTCCCCACAGATCCGGCTGCGGTGCCAGAAGGGGATCCCGCCCTCGTTGCGGGGCCGTGCCTGGCAGTACCTCTCGGGGAGCAAGGTCAAGTTGGAGCAGAACATCGGCAAGTTTGACGTGAGTCCGGCTGTGCTGCCAGGGAGGGGTGCGGATGGAGAGGGGTGGTGTTGGGATGGCTCCTGCTCCCGCCAGGACTGGGGCATCTGCTGGGGTCCCAGGTGCTGCCTGTTCCTGCTGGGGGTGGGTCAAGGTGGCTAGTATCCCCGCCGGTGTGGGCTGACCCATGGCCTCATGGGGCTCATGTTTGGGGCAGAGCCAGGTCCAGCCCCGAGGCCGCTCTGTCAGCTCCCTCGGGCTTGCTGCGGGCACAGCATGCCAGAGTGGGGCTGGCACCGTGCTGGCGTGGAGTGTGGCTCACCCAGCCCTCTCCTCCCCAGGAACTGGATCTCCAGCCAGGGGAGCCGAAGTGGCTGGACGTGATTGAGCGGGATCTCCATCGGCAGTTCCCCTTCCACGAGATGTTCGTCTCGCGCGGAGGCCACGGGTAAGTGGAGCTACGGTGTGTCCGGTCCTGGGCAGCTGCTGGGCTGGACCAGTGCTGTGGGGTGGGCGCTGCCTATTCCAGCTCACAGGGCTGCCGTGTCCTCCGGCTCACCGGGCATCCAGGCATAGGCTGAAAACTGGATGGCTTCCAGTGGGTCACGGCCCTCAGCACTGACACCCAGCAGGGTGGGAATTGCTGTGGCAGGAGCGTGGAGGCAGGTGGCTGTGGCCTCTGTTTCACCAGGGAAATGCTGTTCTCCACGTGTCGGGGAGTGTCTGTGCCGCTGTGCTGGCAGCTGGGTCTCTGCCCAGCCATGGCTCACCCTGAGCCAGCAGTGCCGTGGCTGTCGTGTCCCATAGCCCTGGTTGTGTGTGGAAGACAGATCCCAGCCAGGGAGTGCCCCATGCCAGCGTGGGTGTGGGCCCAGCCTGTGGTGCTGGCTCACTGTGCGATGCCCAGTGCTGATTTAGTCCACGGGGGAGGCTGCTGGGCCACGTCTGTGCCCTCTCTCCACCTCTCCCTCCCTGGGGCGTCTCTGCAGGCAGCAGGACCTGTTTCGGGTGCTGAAGGCATACACGCTGTACCGCCCGGAGGAGGGCTACTGCCAGGCCCAGGCCCCCATTGCCGCTGTCCTGCTCATGCACATGCCGGCCGAGGTACGAACCCGTGACCGGGAGGACGGAGGGACCCACTGGGAGGGCTGGGAACGGCTGGGGTGGGGGGAGGCTCCTCGGGTGGTGCTGCTGGGCAGGGTCCTCAGCTCACGGCAGCAGTTTACCCCAAAGCTCAGCTGGTGCAGGGAGATGCCCCTCACCCAGGGGTGCCCTCCCTTGGTCCCTGGGAGCTCACCCGCTGTCCCTTGGCTTGCAGCAAGCGTTCTGGTGCCTGGTGCAGATCTGCGAGAAGTACCTCCCCGGCTACTACAGCGAGAAGCTGGTGAGTGAAGGGCCCGCGGTGCCTTCGGCTGGACCTGCGATGTCTCCAGACTGACAAATCCCCCAGCTCCTCGTCCCGGAGAAAGATGGGAGCTTGGGGAGATCCTGGGGGCTCCCCTGGTCTCTGTGTTGTGTCCTGGTCCCCAGGAGCATCCCACAGTCAGGGACAGGGGGCTCTGTAGCTTTGCTGCCAGTGTCCGTGGGGCACAGCGCTGCTCCCATAGCCAGGTGTGCAGGCTGCTCCTCCTCTGGGGCTGGCCGTGGGGAGCTGATCTGGGGGCCAGGCTGGGGTTAAGGTGCTGACTGGGGCTCTGGGTGCTGATCCCTGCAGGAGGCCATCCAGCTGGACGGGCAGATCCTCTTCTCGCTGCTGCACAAGATTTCGCCCGTGGCCTACAAGCACCTGAGCAAGCAGAAGATTGATCCCATCCTCTACATGACAGAGTGGTTCATGTGCGCCTTCTCCCGCACGCTGCCCTGGAGCTCCGTCTTGCGCGTCTGGGACATGTTCTTCTGTGAAGGTAAAAGCTCCCCACCATCCTCCTCCTCCTGGAGTGCTTGTGCCTGGCACAAGGGACTCCTTGTAGGGCAGGACCAGGGCAGCCACGTGCCTGGGCTCTTTTCCTGGGGAGTTAGAGGGCACGTACACCCCAAACACACCCTTGAGTGTGTCCTGATGGCTGGCGGGACAAGGACCTGGTGCCCCACGGCAGCTGAGGGGCACACTGTCACCCTATCCTGCCTCACCTCTCCCGTTGCAGGGGTGAAGATCATCTTCCGGGTGGGCCTCGTGCTGCTCAAACACACCCTGGGCTCCTCGGACAAGCTCAAGTCCTGCCAGGGCCAGTACGAGACCATGGAGAGGCTGAGGGCCCTCAGCCCCAAGATCATGCAGGAGACCTTCCTGGTGCAGGAGGTGAGATCCTCGGTGCCACCCAGGCGGCCCCGCTGCTGGACGGGGCAGAGCTGGCGTGGCACGGTCCTTGGTGGGCTTGGATTGGGGTTATCCCACGCCCTGCCAGCGGCTGCGGCACCG
>NW_010258838.1:0-8357 GCF_000690775.1 Eurypyga helias
TTATAAAAGACTAAGCATACCTCTGTGGTTCTAGAAATGCAAAGAGAACACCCTTAAAACCAATTAATGCAGTACAGCATTAATCAAGTCTTCTTGAAAAACTTTAATTTAACTAGATAGGTCTAATAGAGTTTATTGTAGTTTTAAATTAAGCAATTTATGCCAAGTGCCTCTAACAGACAAGATATTGAACATAATAGAATTATATCCTGAGCCATCTTTAACTCTGGAGGTTTACCTCAAGTCACAGCACATGAATATTGATTTACTTCACAGATTATCCATAACCTTAATATTTCAAGCAAAAATCAGATTTTTTTAAATGAGAACTATAAAAATATCTGGTGCTAAATATGTCTTTCTTAAATTTCTAAATCAGTATTTAATGTGCATGATCACAGTATTTATGGTTTTATTGTGTCTTATTCCCAGAAAAAAAGCAGAAAACACACAAGCACAAGTCAACTTGCAGCTCCTGAAATTCAAGTGTTTTCCATACATGCCAAATTATAGATGTGGAAGCCTGCTAAAAGTTTAAATACTAAAACATAAAGAATGTTTTTAACTCTTAATAGCAGATGCCTGTTGGGGGGTGGGGGTGGGCAGAAATCTGCATAGTCTGATGAGTTCTTTATCTTTCATAACAGCTTTTCATTCTGAATGAAGCTAATAATCATGCAGAAGGCAAAGCTTCCTACAGTGCTGCTGTGGTCCTTTTGGCAACATCTGAAGGGTTGAGTGAACCTGTTTTCTGCAGCTGGAGACTATAAGAAGTCACTTATTATTGGCAGTCAAAGGTTTGCTAGTGAGCGTTTGCTATTGCTCATATTGACGAGGTGAGTGTATAGTGAGCCCTGGCTGGCTGTGCACAAGATCTCCTCCAGACACTGCATGGGAATTTCAGTCCTTTGAGACACAGTGGTCCCTGCCACATGTTAGAGTGACCTTAAGCTCAGATATTTCAATTTGCAGATGTGGTTGCTAAATAACATTTTGATGGGGAAGGGTAAGTCTTCCAAATGAAACCATTAATGGTGACCACTGAAATCCAAGTAGAAAAAAAGAATCGTTGCTTCCATGTCATTGATGTCTGATATTATAAATGTACTCCTCGGTATCTAAGAAACATGACATTAATTTCCCTAGGTAAATATTAAAAGCTTCCTGTCTCTCAGTTTTCTCATTTATTAATGACTGATTCTCTTGTAAGGGCTGTGGTGTATTTGCAAGTGTTTCTTACCCATGGTAGCACAGCCCTGACAAAACAGATTAAAATACCTCTGCCATTAATATACAGAAAAAAAAACATTAAAATTATAATTTTTATTTCATTACGAGGTTGGGAGTATCTTCTTTCACCATTTCTACTTCTATTAAGCTGTTGATTGTAACCACTGCTTCACTGGTACTGACAAACAGCAAAATTCAAAGAAAATCTGAAATGCTGCAGTTCCCTCTAACAGCTGGAGGCTCATCCTTACCTCATTTTCACAGGTATTTCCGGCAACTGTTGATTTCTTTTATTTAAAATAAAAGCATCTTTTGCAATGCAAATGCACAGATGTCCTCCATCCTTGCAGCAAATTATCAGCAGCTAAACATCATGCTTATGAATAATTCCAGGTTGTCTTAACCCTGGCACTTTTCACTTCATGCCAGATCAAACTTGAAAGCTTAGCAATGAGTTTGTAAACACCAATATCACTTAGAAAATTCAGGCTTTAAAGAATCAGAACTGATGCTCAGGCCTAAAAAGTGATAATTCCCTGTTGACCTATATTCTAACCTTAACAACCACAGTATTTGTTGCTGGTTTTTATTTTATCGCAAGTCAGACAAAGTAATTTCGAAATAGGTACCAGTGTGTGCAACAGCAGACCTAGAAGGGATAGGCTGGCATTCATAGACACACTGCATGCCCTCTAACCACTATTCTTCTTCAGTATGAAGGATTACTTTTTTGTTTTCAAATCTTTTACTGAAAGTGAAGACAGACCAACCCACAGTACTGTTTCATCACTTTTATCACTGTTAAAACTAGTTCTAATTTTCTAAAGAAGTTTTAAAATAAAAAATGATTAAAAACATGAAGTGTATCAGAATACTCTTTCACACTAAGGATTATTTCAGTAGTATTTTCCTCCATTTTTTGTTAAAAAAAACATAAGGTGTTTTTTTTTTTTTTTTAAATTTATCCATATTAAGAATAGTTTCTGTAGCTATTTGGTATATATATTGCCTGGAAGTTTGTTGAAGGCATCAAATCAATATGAATTTTGTACTTAATGACCTTCTATAAATGTTTTCTGTTTAAAGAAATTGTAATATAAGTTATTGTTGCAGAAAATAAAATAAGTATCTCTAAACGTTATTTAAAATTAACACAAGCAAGAGTAGTAATTGATTTAGAAATCACAGAGTTGTCCAGACAGAGTGATGTTGCTTTTCTTGAATAAGCCATGGAGAGTTTTCATCTTGTTTTGTTACTTGAGTTGGACAAACAGTCATTAGAAGGTTCTGTATTTGTCTTACTTGGATAAATGTTTCTAATACATTTCCTAAAGAAGTATGTATGCAATCCACTACTAGAAATACACATATTTTACATTATGAAAACCTGAGGGCTGTTTTTCAGCTTAACTCCTGGTTTCAGTAAGGCTACCCAATATGCTAGAATCTATTTCACCATGTCTAACATAATAGCCCTTTTAATAACAACCTCCTTCAATTTGTGCAGCTTGGGTTTGATATTTATATTTTCATTTAAAGTGTGTGTTTTCATAACTTTTTTGGCACCACAAGCCCTGTCCATAATTTGATTAATGAAATTTATGAATTTGGTACATTCAAAGTTTACCCTTAATAGTATGTCCCCAAAAGCCTTGAAATGGATGATGAAATTGCTCCCACGGGAGTGATCTGCACCTCAACCCACAAACTTCCTAAATACTGTAGCCTTTACTGGATGTTTCAGAAACATTATTTCCTGTGGCACAGAATGCATGTCTGCTTCTTTCATTGCTGGTAACACTGCTTTTTAACTTCTACTGCAAATAACCTTACGGAAAGCCTTCAAGGAAAGATGATAGGTATGGGATACATCCTCCTTATGGAATAAGTTTTCCTTTATGAATTAATTCATATTTATCAGTAAACCTCTGTTCTTTTTGAAAGTGGCATCCTAAATATTGTGTTCTGGTTTGGTTTTTGCTAACCAGACGTAGCTGAGGCTTTGTAATCAAAGTTTATGGCTCTGAAGAAGTGGGATGGAGGAGAAAGCACAAGCAGAGGGGGGTAATTTTCTACAAAGATAGAACACATTTTCTTTGCATCCTGGATCAATGGGTAAAAGGAGCATCAACTGGTGAAGTGGACCACACAGTGTGGTAAATTTAACTGATCCTTACCTCCTGTGATTTCTGATTAATGTATTAAAAGGTTAAAGTGCAGTTTATTGAAAATAATGTGTTTCAACACTTGCCAAATGTTAACTTGCTGGGGAATGGGTGGTGTCCATGCTTTCTTACAGGAAATTGAAAGCACCTCAGATAAACAGAATCCAATTTTAGACACTGATATTTTATTAAAAACAACAAAAAAAATCAATAAAATGAAACCCTAAATTATTCTGGGTCCTTCTAAATTCTGCTTTAGGTGAAGCCCTGCATTATGAGATTTTGTACACCCTCAACAAGTTGGTAGATGACACCAGGCTGAGTGGTGCAGTCAGTACACAAGTGGAAAAGGAATGCTATCCAGAGGGAACTTGAGAGGCTTGAGCAGTGAGCGCATATGGGCCAATGAGGTCAAGAGCAAGGTCCTTCACCTAGGTCAGGTCGATCCCTGATATCAGCACAAAATGGGAGATGAGTTAATGCAGAGCAGAACCGTAGAGAGGACTTGGATATGCTGGTAGACATACAATTGGATATGAGCTAACAACGTGCACTTGCAGCACAGAAAGCCAGTCATACCTTGGGCTGTATCCAGAGAAGTATGGCCAGCAGGCTGAGGCAGGGGATTCTCCCCCTCTGCTCCTCACTCATGAGACCCCACTTGAAGTACAGTGTCCACCTCTAGGATCCTCAACATAAGAAGGATGTCAACCAGTTGGAATGAGTCCAGAAGAGGCCACGAAGATGGTCAGAGAGGAGAGTGTGTTGAGGCACCAGAACAGGTTGCCCAGAGAAGTTGTGGATGTCCCATCCTTAGAAGTGTTGAAAGACAGGCCAGACAGGGCTTTAAACAACCTGGCCTTGTGCAAGATATCCCTGTCTATGACAAGGAGTTTGGACTGGTGTAGTGAAAACAGTTGATCACTGTTCATGATTGGTTACTGCTTCTATACTTATCCACCTCTGCATTTATGGCAACATAAGTATCCGGACAATACCATATTGTGTGCCAGCTGGACATGGCTCAATACTTGGTTTCATCCAGGGCACCTGGCCAGTGTTCCAGTTGGGACTGATAATGGGAGCATAACAGTCTGCAAGTACACAGGTTTCGTGCTGAAAACACTTATGTAAAGTTTTGTGAATTGCTATAAAAGCAGGAGACTGTTGGGTTGAGTTCTGAAGCCTCACCTATGGCTGAACACACCACGTAGGACTTTCCTAATTACTGTTCTCCAGGAGCCAGATGCCGAGGGGCTTCCCAGATGATCTGTGAATCTGGATGATGGTTTTGAGGTGGTAATTGGTGATGCATACATTTCTTAGTCACTGCCTTGCTGTACAGTAATGAACTAGTGCATCACTATCCTTCTTATCTTTCCTTTCTAATTGGTGCATCATTACTCTGCTTTTCTTTTCTTTTGGGATTGTTTCTATGATCTATATATAATAAAGTATATTAATATTTATATATCAAGCTGGATTCTGTGTTTTATATGGAATCCCAATATTCAGCAAGACAACTGGATGATCATTAAAGGTCTCTTCCAGCCCAAACCTTTTTATCTTTCTATAGTTTTATGAACTAGAAATGTGCACAGAAGCTGTAAAGAATGAATCCTAACTCAGCAAGCCACAAGTCTGTGTTCACACTGTTTCTGCCCATTTTTCCATCCTTTATTTCTGCTTCCTTCCTTCTCCACCCTTTTCTCATAAAAAAGGTGAAATTCTAATAATTCCATAGAAGAAACGTGAAGTTTTTCAGTTTAACTAGAAAAACAGACATGCACAATAATATAGATGTGTTTTAAATCATATAGCACACCTGCTATCATATAACAAGATAGAGTTTTCACATGTTAAATGTATACCTGTATATGGAAGGATGGGAACCTTGGATGTCCTTTGTTTTGGAGACCCTTAAGGTTATAAGGGTTCTTATACAAGGCATATTCTAGTTGTGTCATTGTCACTGATACATTCACCTACCAGTGCTACAGATTTTATGAATCTTTCACCCATTAGATCATGCTTCTCCATAGGATTTAACAGACATAAACCTACCAAGTAAATGTATGGAACAGATTAAAAAGAAAAATAAAATTGACAAAAACAGTTCAAAATTGTCATCTCAGTGAAAATTAGAAAAGCCAGGCTGCTTAGCAGACGTGGGACTTGGCTTTACCACATACCATTTCAATATGCAGATACCTTTGACACCTTACTGCAGACACCCTAAATTTATCTAAAATCACTTAATCTTTACTTGTTCCCTATTTCCCTGTTATAACATACGCAAATGTTTTGAGCTCAGCAAGGGTGTCTGCCTCAACAGCCTTGTCTTTGTTTCCCTTACCCTTGCAGACGAAGTTTTTAAATGAGGAAAAGATTATTGGATCCCTGGAACAATATTTCACTCTTTTTTTTTTCTGTTTTCCAGATGATGTCTTTTCAGATTTATTGTGCTGAGACCACCAGACGAGTATATCTTCATGCAAGGTGTTATCACAAACCTTTACTAAAATTCTTTTTATTCAATATCCTATTTGATAGAAATGAAAATTTGTCAATAGATTTTTTTTTTTCCATTCATTCTTACTCATCTGACATTTTGTAAAATGTTTGTGCAGTTACCTAGGATGGCAGATTTTATACAACACAACTGCGAAATACCAAAAGCCATATGAAGTCATGCTGTTCTAATGAGGATGATGCTGTGAAGGTTGCAACAGAATAGCTTGTGTAGTACTAAAAACTGTAATTATCATTCTATCCCGAACTGCATTTTTAAATTTTTTTCCAATATTTTGTATTGTACCAAATTCACCATGAAGAAAATGTTTCACCTACTTATCCTTCCTAGTTGCTAATTTTGCAATGCATAACTTAGCAGACTCTGACTCAAATTATAAACTAAATTAGGACTCAGACTCATGAAAAAAATAATCCATATATTTAATATCAAGGAAAAGAGAAAACTGTTTACTCTTATGCATCCAATCAAGTGGATGGAATGGAGAGAAGAAATTACTTCTTAGCTGAAGTTCTTTAATCTGCAAGAGTTTAAACTTCTGGTTTAGAAGTTCCTGAGGAGGAAAAAAGTTCGGGACTTTCTTTTTGTTCAAGCCAAAGTCTGCCAGCTGTTAATAGAACAAAAAAATACTTGGTGTGTTTTTCCTTGACTATTATCTAGCAATTTTTAGAAGAGTTTTCATTTACACTGTATTTTAATAGCGTCCTTTGAGTCCCCATTATTAAACATAACGAAGTTTGCAAAATCACATAACTGACGTTGCAACTATGTTCCAGGCCATCAGAACAACAGATGCTGTAATTGCATACATGTGTTGTAACAGGGGACTAAGGGAGAGTAGTTACGCTCTTTTTATATCGCTCCCTTTTATTGAAATGTTGTAATTTTTCCTCCTTTAATGACTTGGATCACTTTTCTCTCCACTATCATAGGTCTCTCAGGCATTATAGTATTGAGCTGAAGTTTGATGGTGGCTGAACAGAGAAACTGAAGTGTCATTTTGGTGACAGACAAGAGATAGGAAAGCAGCTTAGAAAAAAATATTACCGTGTGTGGGTGGAATTTATGCTAAAGGTTTTTTATAAAACCTCTGTTGAGGCAAAGCAGTACCCAAGGACTATTAGTAAAGCAAGCCAGAGTCGAAAAAATCACAGAATTGTTGAGAGAGTGAAAGAACGTGGTATTTAAATATGTGGAAAATCTGTTCACCAGCAGCTAAGCAAAACAACAGTATTTCAAGATTTAACATGAGTACATGGCAGAAGAGTTTAACCTCTGCTGTCCCCACCTCACATTCTTTCAAAGTGATTGTCGAAATTTTCTTGTCTTTTCTAGATATTTTCATGTCTTTTCTACATTGATTTCTAACAGCCTAGGTAGACCCGTGCATGTGCGTGGAAACAAGTGTGACCTGATCTCACATTCTCTGTGGGGAAGGAAAAGCACTGTCTCCAGCTGTGCTGCCCAAAAGCTGTTTGGGATAGGTTTTAATGCCAGGGACTGGTAGCAGTTATCACTAGGAACACCTCCGAGATTGTCACTTTAGCTTGGACTGTACAAAGAAAGGGCTGGAGAAAATGCTGTTTCCTACCCAGCTACTTTGTTGAAGAAGTGGGAGATAGAGGAGACCTAGTTATTAGACTGCTCAGTCCAACAGGCAAAGTGGCCACACGCCATTATGAGAAAGAAAATTATAGTCTGATAGTTCTACTCTCAAAAAGGCTATGTCAACTGAAGGAAAATCTGTTCCAAAGAAGCAGAAACCCTCACTGCAGAGCTTAACTTCCCTGTTTATCTGAAAAATAGATTAAGAGAGGAAGAGGTGGCTGTCAGTAATTATTCATGTGAAATAAGTAAGAGGGACGACAGACCAGGATGATCTCTAAAGAATGGTGGTTTCTTGGCCACCAAGCAGGAAAATCAGTTTGTGGAGAAAAATGACACAACAAAAAAAAAGAACTGGGAAGCAATGAGAGGATAACCTAAGATAAAAACAAGAAAAATATCAGGGAAAGTTGTGAGTCATTGGAGGGGTTTAGTGTTGCAAGTGGCAGCTGGTGTGTGCTGTAAGCTTCTTTCTCAGCAGCATCAGTGGTACCACTGCTTTATTCTATGCAGTGCCAAAATGGCATTGGGTCGTAATTCTCACTGATATCCTGGGGTAGAAATTACTGCTAGTCCATAACAAAAATGCCACTAGGAGTGAAATGCCACATCGAACTTTCTCCTCTTGTATTCATACCTCTTTAAAGGTTTCACATGACAGTGACAGGGCAAAGACATCTGCTGGTCTTCCTGGGAAGAGAGGATTAGAAGAACTTTTTAAAGAATATATGTGGAAAAGCAGACATACACCACATAACATCTTACACTGAAACAGTGTAAGTGGTTCAGAACAAGAGTGAGAACTGCACACCCAGTCGCGGTTA
>NW_010258839.1:0-1593 GCF_000690775.1 Eurypyga helias
GGATGGGCTCCGAGGGATCATGCTCTGGTACCATTCCCGGTTGTCCTCCAGCGTGTCCAGGATCTCCTGGGCATCAGGGTGCACCAGGTCGGCCCATGTCTCCCACAGCGGGTGGGCGATGAAGTCAATGAAGCCCACCTGGGGGGAAGGCAGAGCTGAGTCTCCAGCCTGGCCCCATGACCCTCACCCCGGCCCCACGCCACTGGCCCACCTGGGACTTCTCCACGGAGGCAGTGTGCTTGTCACACATGGGGCTGATCTCCATCCCCTTCTCCCGCTCCCGGTCGCCTTGGTGGAAGAACTCCACCATGATGCGGTCGGTCCATTGACGGTAGAGCTCCAGCGGCTTCGTGGGGTTGCTGAGGTCGGCGCAGTGCACCATGTTCTGCAGGACCTGCAGACACAGCCGCGGCATCACTCACCCAAAGTCCTTTGTCCCCCAGGGCCACCACCCCTGTGCCAGGAACCCCCTTGGCCGTGGCCAACCGGGGTTGAGAGGGATGGTGGCACCAAGCAGGACATCCCGGCAGCCCTGGCCAGAGCCAAGACCAATGGCCTGCAATGCCAGGGAGGTTCCCCCGTGCCCACCTGGATCCGGTCGGAGTAGTTGTCCAGCAGCAACACTCCCAGGCTCGTCACCTTCTTGGTCTCCACCATCGTTTTCAAATCCGCCAGCAGATTCATGTGCTTGGACATGTCCGTGGCCAGCACCTGGGCAGGGCAAACCGGGAACGGGGCTCAAACTTGACCCCACCACAAAGCCCCCCCCCAGCCCAGACACCCACCCTGGGGCACTCCAGGTTCCCCCATACCATGTCAATGACCATTTTGCGGAGTGACTGCCTCTGCTTCTTGCTCAGGTTTTGGAAGATGTCACAGTTCTCCTCCTGGAGAAGCTTGAAGCCCACGGCCAGGTGATGGTTCTCCAACACCGAGGCGTCGTTGTACATCAGCGCCAGCTCCGAGTCTGTGAGACGGCACCGGTCACCCCAGGGTGCCTCCCACGCACCCCCGGTTCCATCCCTACACCCCCAGCTCACTGGTGTTGATGAGAAACTGGTTGGAGACGCCGGGGTGGTCAACATCGTGGATGGCGCTGGCAAAGATGGCAGCCATGATCTCCAGGGCTGTGAAGACGGCCTAGGAATGGCGGAAAAAGCCACGCCAGGTGCGTTACATCCCCACCAGAGACCCTTGGTGGCCTTGGGTAGCCTTGGGTGGCTGGGGCTCACCTCCAGCGCGGGCGTGGAGAGGAGGACGTGGGTGGACTGAGCCACGTCGGCGGCGTGGAGGTTGTTGTGGTAGGCCACGTCAGTGTGGTAGTGGTCCTCCAGCGTCAGCATGTAGGTGACGAAGGTGTTGACGGGGATGCGGAAGGTCTTCATCAGGTCACGTTCCTGCGGGGAGGTGGGAGGTGGCTCGTCCCACCCCAGGCGTGGGGACGGGGACGTCCCCGTTGGGATGCTCACCTGGAAGATGCTGTACATGATGACCGTCAGCGGGTGGTTCCCCGAGTACTCAGCGACTTTAAACACGTTGAGCCCCCACTTGTTGGTGTCCTCCAGCTCCTGAGGGCCGGAGGGACAAAGGTCC
>NW_010258839.1:1823-2208 GCF_000690775.1 Eurypyga helias
TCTGGGCCAGCAGGGGTGGCCGTAAGCGGGGTGGGGGCTCAATTACCCCCCCAGCATCCCCCTCGGTCACGCTGGGGGCATGGCAATGATGGGGATGACCCCCGCTTTCTCTCACCCCCCTGCACGGGGCCACCCACCTGTTGTGGGACCCAAACCCTGCCCTGGGGACCCCCTCCTCGGGGCCTCAGGGATGGCTACCAAGAGCCCCAATGCACCAGTGTGCACCAGTATACACCAGTATGCACCAGCATACACCAGTATACACCAGTACACACCAGTATACACCAGTATGCACCAGTATGCACCAGCGTACACCAGTATACACCAGTATGCACCAGCATACACCAGTGCTCCCAGCCAGGACAAAGCCTGTGACACCCCCAAA
>NW_010258839.1:2262-2697 GCF_000690775.1 Eurypyga helias
CATTTATTTTCTGTGCAAGAAGCAAAGCCCAGCCCCTGGCACCTTCCCCATGGGCACACGGTGCCGCAGGATTCGTGCCCAGGTCCCTGTGGGCGCAAAGCCCACCCTGTGCCGGCAGAGAGGTGACACCAGGAGGTGTCCCCCCAGGGGGATCCTCACCCAGGAAGGTGCTGGAGATGTACTCGGAGACCTGGTTCCCTGAGCGGCTGGTCTCCGAGAGGTGCGTCAGCTCCCGGCTCAGCATCCTTTTGAACTGCGGGCAGCAGAGGGGGCTCAGCGGCGCAGGGGGGGCAGGCAGGACCCCCGGCTGCCCGTCCTGGGGGGCTCTGCAGTGCAGGGGTGTCCGTGCCGGGGAAGCTTACCTTGTTGGAAGCCATCTCGCTGACCGAGTGCCTGGTCTGCAGCGTCTTCAGCTGGTCCAGGCACCAGTCCAGC
>NW_010258840.1:0-16316 GCF_000690775.1 Eurypyga helias
AACCCAAACCATTCTATGAAGCACAGTCTAAACAAGATGGCCCAGCAACCTGTCCAGCCAAATCTTAGAAGTATCCAGTGTTGGAGAATCCACCACTTCCCAGAAAGATTATTCCAATGGCTGATTGTTCTCATTGTGAAAAATTTTCCTCTTTTGTCCAATCAGAATCTCCCCAGAAGTATCTTGTACCCATTACCTCTCTTTATTCCACTTGACTCCTTGTGAAAAAGGAGTCTCCATCCTCCTCTTAGGCACTCTTTAAATACTGTAACATGGTACTAAGTCTCCTTCCCTAAGCCTTCTTTTCTCAAGGCTGAAACCCAGTACTCAGCCTTTCCTCATATGGCAGGGTTTCCAGTCCCTTGATCATCTTTGTGGCCCTGCACCAGCCTGTCCATACCTTTCCTGTATAGAGGAGACCAATCTGAACACGCTATTCCAGGTGTGGCTAACAAGTACTGAGTACAATGGGATAATGACTTCTTTATCTCTGCTGGTGATGCCACCCAGCATCCTGCTGGATTTGTTTTCCACCGCAACCTTCTGCATACTGAGCTTGTTGCCCACCAGGACCCCAGGTCCCTTTCCACAGAGCAGCTCCCAAGCCAGGTAGAACCCAGCCTGGCTGCACTCCTGGATTATGTTTTCCCGGGTGCAGGACCTTACATGTGTCTTTGTTGAACTTCATAAATTTCTTGTTATCCCCATCTTCCTGCAGGGTGGCTCTCCCCACTCGGTCCACTTCCCCATTCAGTTTGCTATCATCAGTAAAATTCATCAGCATGCACTTGACCCTATCATTCAGATCACTTACGAAGACATTAAACAGTGCAGGGCCCAACACCGATCCCTGGGCGACCCCACTTATTACCAGGTTGAAAAGGAGCTATTTACCACCACCCTACTGGTGTGGCCTGTCAGCCACTTCCCTACCCACCACACAGACCACTTGTTGAGACTGTAAGGCATCTGTTTCACTAGGAGGAGGATCAAAAGCCTTGGATAATTTCAGTTGCCCTACATCAACCAAGTAGGCTACTTTGTCATAGAAGGTAGTCAGGTTTGTCAAGCACAATTTGCCCTGGGAGAATCTGTGGTGACTCTTCTCAATCCCCTCCTTCAGGTGACTTGTGATAGCCCCCAGAAGGACTCGTTCTGTAACTTTCCCGGGGACTGAAGTAAGATGGATGGGTCTGTAATTTCCTGGATCCTTCTTGAAGTCCTTCTTGTACACAGGGGTGACATTGGCCTTCTTCCAGTCTTCTGGGATGTCTCTGAGCTCCATAATTTCTCAAAGATTATGGAGGCCAACTTTGCAACGATGTCAGCCAGCTCTCTGAACACCCTCAGGTGGATATTGTCAAGGCCCATCAATTTGTTGGGGTCAAGATCCTGTAACAGTTTACACACCAGCTCTTCCTTCACTGATGGTGGGTCTGTTTTTGTATAAACCAAGATTTTTGTTCCCAGGGCCCGGGGCCCAACAGTGCTGATAAAGACAGAGAGGAAGTGTTGAGAACCTCTGCCGTTTCAACATTGTTGGTGACTAATTCATGTCTCCCATGTCTCCTGTTTAACAGCGAACAACTATTTTCCTTCTGTTTCCAATAGTTTAGTTACCTGAAGAACCCTTTCTTGTAATTTTTGACATCTCTGGTCAATTTCAATTCGAGCTGAGCTTTACATTTTCTAACTGCATCTCAGCACACTCTGGCAATGCCCTTGTAGTTCTTAACAGGCGTTCGTCGGCATTTCCATCTCTGGTACACTTCTCTTCTGGTTTTGAGCAGACTCAGGAGCTCACGGTTAAGCCAAGGGGTCTCCTGCTCCACCCCCTTCTCTCACCTTTAAAGGGGATGAACTGGTTTTGTACTTCCAGGGGAGTAGTCTTGAAAAATGTCTAGCACTAATTAGCTCCTTTGTCCTCCACGCAAGCTTCCCACAGAATCCCTCCCAATTCAGTTCTTAACTCAATTTCACTGTACAGAGCTCAAAAAATCAAAATAAATGGAACTTCATTTAAGCAGTATACAACCTTCTTGGTGCTTTCAGAATTTGCCTTTAAATGCTTCAATTTTAGAATGTTTCTCTGTTTTAATACCAAACACTGAGAACCTCTAAAGGAACTATGAGTTAGAGTAGAAGACTAGACTAACAAAAGAAAAACCTTTCTTTTTTTTTGTCCATTCCTAAAGGACCTTCTCAAATACACAAAGCACAACACTTCCTACTAAACCTTGCAGAATGTCACCTAATATTATAGCTAATCAGCCCTGTGAATTGCCATTATCAAGAACAATCCCTTCCTGGCTCAGGTCTTCTTCCTGCTTTCTCTCTGGTGTGTAGCTCCAGGATGAGTCAGTTTAGCCAGCTGATCCATCAGAACAACTCTGGACATGGGTTTATGACCTAGTAGTTATCTACTGGGCATAAATGATATATGGCCTTCTTCCTCCCATTGGTTTTCTCTTGCATGTCTATTCTGATACCTCCCTAATGTTGCTGCCATTGGTACAGATCTGACTGGTACACTCAAGGAGCTCAAAAGAAACAAACACTACTTTTCAGAGATCAGACAAAAGCCAGTGCCAGCAAAAAGAAAGGGCAGACAGGAATCAGGAAAAGCAGGTTATCATCATGATGTGAAGTGAGAAAAATTTTAAAATCCTTTAAGCTTGAAGAGAACCAGAAAAGAGTGTCCACATCTACTCTGCTACTACTATTACACCAAAACTTTCATTTTGGGGAAACAAGACAACCAACCATGCACAGCCTGGCTCATTTCACTTTACAAAGTCAAAAAGCTTTTTGTTGCATGTATTTCAAGTGAACAGAATTCTCAGTCTCAAATTACCACTTATGAAGTAAGAATTTTAAATAAATGACTAAACTAGAATTTCTAACAGAAACTCAGATGCAAATTTGAGAAAGAATTTGACTATATCTATTTCATGCATGTATTTATACCATAGATGTTATTCCTAACAAAAGACAGTGAAATTATCACCATACCTTGATCCAGATAAACTGTCAAAAGCATGCAGGTCCAAGACATTGGAGAGATCAACTCTAAACAGGGGGAAGAAAGCAAGCTTTGTATTGTTGTGATATTTAAATAATGTGTATACTTAAGTAAGTATTTTAAGTTTTTTTTTTTAATGTTTATGTTTGTTTCCCTGTCTACCATTCCAATTACATCAGTTCTTTAGCCTTATTTTTGGATGTTGGTGGTAGGTATTGTCTCCTACAAGGAAACACAGTTTGTATTTACACATTAAGTACAGAAACATAATTTTAAAAGAATAGTAAAAGACAAGTATTTCCAAGAAAGGTGATAAAATCCCTCATACTGAACGTTTGAACAATGACTTTGTGATAAATTTATTTTCCCTGAAGCTCTCCCCAGCAATTACTCTGCACCCTTAGTATTCACTCATACAGACCCTCCTCTCAACACACAAACCCCTGGAATATACCTAGCTTCTGCTGATCCACTGTTAGCAAACATAACTGAAACACGCTAGGAGGAAGTGATACTATGAAGAATTTCAGCTCTAACATCTGAAAGTTTGACAAATGAAAAAAGGTAGTAAGTAACAGACAGCACTGATCATATTTACTTGTACAGCTGAACTTGCATAACAAGCTTTTTTATAAAAAAGGCAATACAGACTACAGGTTTCAGTGCTAATAGCAACTGACAGCTTTCAAAATGCAGTTAATGATATCTGACTAAATGCTAGGAACATGAGAGGTTAAAAACAAACAAGAAAACCAACCAAAGAAGATCAGCAGTGTAGCTGGTATTATTAAGCTTTTACACCCCACAGTATAAAGCATTTTCTAAGATGAAAGGTTTGTAATGTAAATAACACCTTTCTAAAGTTCACGCCCAACTTGGTGCTAGTTGATTGCTCTCAGCAGTCTTCTGAAAAATTGTATGGAAACACTCAAGAAAGCACTATATTGGTCCCCTTTACATGTGGACTTCTGAGGGACAAGGCCCCCTAATTAATGTTCTCCAATAACATGTTAATAAGTTAATTTTGTGCTTATTTCACTTTTGGGATGTTTAATCATGGGAGAAACAGCATGTGTCTTTAAAGAATGTTTACTAGTAACACAAGAGTCATCACAGAGAACTGCATCTGAGGTTCACTTAGTCTAATATCCAAAATTTAATGCAGGCTGGTCTCAGACACCAGAGAATGGAATGGATGTGGGTGCTATATTTCACACGTTGGATGTTTTCCAAATGGGTATGGGAAGACACTGATTTAAGACTCAAAGCATTAAGTTTAATATCCTCTTCAAAATCACTAGCCATACCATCATCATCTTTACAGAACCCTTTTTTCTTTTCATGTTACAGAAATGTTGGCCTCAAACTTGCACTCATTTCCTAGGGCAGTCAGACACATGCAGACACAGTGTATGAGCCATTTAACTTTATCAATAGTTTGGTTCTCCTCACCCTCTAAAGCATTTCACCAACCATTTCTGTGCTCTGCCTTGCAACTGAAGAACAAGGAACTCCTGATCTGCTTTCTCAAAACCACTCTTTGTTCTCACTAAAATCATCCCGTTGCCACTTCTTCAATTTCAGCTGGAGTGATCTGTTGCAAATCATTTTCATAAAACTGTTTTCCTAAGCCCTGATCATCCTTCATGATTTTCTTCCCCAGGAAAAGGGAAAGGTAAAATTTCTGTAGGAAAAAAATTTCTGTCTGTAGGAAAGGTAAAATTTCCCATTCCTCCTCAGTGCCAGAATTTTAAAAATTAATATAATGTTCCCAAAAGTTTACTGAACAGAAGGAAATGGAAATGCTACAATTATATCTCTGCATCTCCATCACTTTGCAGTATTTGTTCTTTATCCATCCTTCAGTCTTTCTTGCTCTACTCAAAGTACATTCATGAGATGAAGAAATATCACACTGCATGGAGGTCATCAAAACTGTAAATAAATACATAGTCTCAAAAATAAAATATATAGCTAATTTTACAATATCCAAATTTGCCTGAGTAAATATCCAAGATCTACGACCAGAATAAAAACTTGGTTAAATTTAAGCTGGAGTCACCAGAACATTCTCATCCCCCTCTACAGACAGAAAAAAATGCCAGTTGCATTATTCTAATACAACTCAACTTTACGAAATACTAATTTAATAATACTGAATTTCCAGAATAGGACACATTAACAGAAGTCTAAAATTCTGCAGCAGAATCTAGAGTGAGTATTTACACATTAAAACTCTTAAAATATTAAAAAAGCTGGTGAATATTAAAAGATAGAATATCGGAATTGCTCACAAGTTCATCCACACCTGCTGTTTTGAACACAGGTCCCTAAATAACAATAAATCCATTTAAGAAAATAACTTTTTATGCAATAGAGGCTGACTTAAGAGAAATGATTTACTGAAGATCACTAGAAGAGCAAGAAATGAAGAGATATGAAACGCCTCTCAGAATTTATGACCTCCTCAATAACATTATTTATTCTTGTTCTCAGCCTTCTTCAACGGAATTTGAAAGTTAACAAGAAAGGAGTGTGAAGATATGAAAGCTACTTAAACATTTCACCTTCTTCCTTGAACCACATAATAAAAACGGTATGTGAATAATCCTTATAAACTACCATGACAGTAACTGAAGGGAATGCTTTTCCACAGTGCCACTGTCCAACATAAAGCAAGGTATAAAGCTTCCAGCAGTCAGACTGCAGACAGAATTTCAAATAAGTTGAAGTCCAAAGAAATGTTAACAAGATTAACATTTCTGGAAATGTAAACTCAGCTGATCTTTAGAACGAAATTAGAAAAGCACCCATCTTCAAAACCCTGGGTTACCAAATAAAATGTGTATTTCACAGTCACTTGTTAATCCTCTCTGAGTAACCAACAGCAGCAAATGTTTTTCTCTAAACTTCCCACCAACATTTGGCAATTACTTTTAAAAGCCAAGTATACTTTATTAAGATTCGTCTACTATCTTCCCTTCAAAAATTGCTTAAAAACCGGAACCTGTATTACAGGAGCATTAGCACAACATAGTAAAATAACTGATGTAATAGCACACAAATCAGTCCTAGCAGTCTGAAAGATAGACTGCTCTCTTCATGCCCCTGGGAATACCATTTTCATTTAATTCCTTATTAAAGAAGAAATCCAAGTCAGAACTTCCAACGAAAAATAGCAAAAACAATGCAATTACTTTGAAAGCAGTGCAGGAGAGTTTATAGGAAGGAAAAAGTAATTTTGTAGTAACAACTTATGTGCAGCAGCCATAAGTGAGAAAAATCTTTTAAGCTGACACAACAGAAAAAACAACATTATAGTGCATGTGATCAATGATTAGCTCAGATACAACTTGGTCTTACAAGTTGCTCTTTAGTTACCAAATCCAGTTAACAAGGTTCTAGATTTTTTAATTTCTACCTACAAGGCTCCATTAAAAGTCTGCTACATTTTTTTAATATGCTAAAGCCAATTAAACTACATCTATATCGGCATGTTTCAGGAACTTTCCAAATGCTATTACACCATAAGTGGCAACATTACTAAAATGGAACTTTGATTATTTAAAGCCACATTCATACTAATCTTAAAACAAAACGCAGGTTTTGGAAAAATGAATGCCCAAACTTTTGGAAAATCGACTTCTCATGTAAATAACAAATATTTATGGTTATATTGCAAAGTCCAATAAGCCCACTAAATGCTTATCAGTAAAATAAATATTGATTTAAATATTTCTAATTCAATATTTTTCCTTTAACCAAACAAGTTTTCCATTAAACAAATTGATCTAATAGAATTCTTAAATCTGTCACAAAAGAAGCAGGATCTGGTACCTAGTAATAGTGGCCATTTAATACCTTGATCTTTGTGTCTCTAGAATTTTAACAAGTCCATTTATTGATCTAAATTAAAACAGAAAAATCAGAGGTTAGATAAAAACGCAACCGTAATACATGGCTTGAACAACTTAAACATGGAAAGCAGCATGAGAAATAGCACCACAACAATAACCCCAACTCTTGCTGAAAAAGGCAACAGACATCCCAACAAAATTTTGTTCTTCATGACTTTTTCATTCCCTAAGTAAGGTTTGGAGAACTTCACAGGTTCTGACAACCAAATACTATCAGTAAGAATAGCTTTTTCCTATACAAGACTCCTCACGATACACTGCTAGATCTAAGCATTTTTACTTTTTGAATTCAAACTACCAGAAGAGTTGTAAAGTATTTTAAAATTTCAGTGTTTCATTTTGGTTATCACGGCACTGATAGAAAAAGATGGGACATGCCTTTGATTCTTAATTTGATTCAGATGATTGGTTCTTCTACACCCAAAATTGTTGTCTGGGATTTCATCCATACATCTTTGTATTTGCTAGTGAACTCATAGCTACTAGATTTTTTTTTTCCCCTGATGCTGTTTTAGAAAAATGGGAACAGCTGCCAAAAAATTTAAGAACAGGCCTATCCTTCGTAGGTAACATTAGTCTTACACAGACAGGCAAACTGCTGCGCTTCTGTAAGAGCAAGGAAGTATTGAAATGCCTGTATAAAGTGGCTGCCTCTTTTTTCTCCCTGCTGAGGTAATGTGTAATCATGAGATATAATCTCTGTATCAACAGCAAGAAGGAAGTAACTATGTTTAAATAAAAAAAACCTTTGAGCCAGTACAGTTTTAGTTATGGCAAAAATTTCATACCTGACAGATGTTCTGACTTTACTCAATTCTTCTGCTGAAACCAGATCTGTTTTATTGATGATAACAAGATCAGCCAAAGCAACCTGCCTATGCATTAAGGGGGAAAAAAAAAAAAAAAAAGTATGAGCATTGTTAGTACAGAAAGGCAAGCATTAATCAAACTAGAACATCATTAAGTATGACTATAGTACTAACGTCTTCTTGAGATGTTCTTCAGTGCCATAAGGGGATTCTACCAAGCTACAAAGGCATGCTTGGTTTTAGGTGTTGGGGGGACTTTTGGTATCTGGGGCTTTATTCCCTTTTTTTTTTTTTTTGTTAAAGAAGTCATCTCATCTACAGTGCTTTAATTTAGGAACTTCTCAAGCCCCTATTTCTCTCACATGTACTCTTTGCAAAGTCATAATTGAAGTCTCTCTGCTTCAAGACTTCTGTTGTTAGTGGTAATCACTGTGGCTCCCTATCTAGAAAATAAAAGTACTCCTCTATCTCCAGTTCTACTTCAAGCATCTGGTAGATTCTAGCATGCAGTTCTTTCTTCCCCCAACATAGGTGGTTTTCCTTCATTTATGTAAAACCTCATCCCTTTTAAAATATGTATTAGAAGAGTCAGATCTTAGTAAAAATACCAAATGGAGCATGAAATCACATCTATTTTGCACCTCATTACACCAATCTACCTTGGTTTTAAAGCCAAGGAGAAGAGAAAAGCCTTTATAAAAGAAGCCATTTCTAATAAACTCCTCTTATACAGTGCATTTCTTAACTGAGATATATAAAATTAATTTATATATCCATACCGAGATGCTTCATTGACAAGGTCTTCTGGCTTTTCCTCTGTCAAGTGCTAGACAAAAATTAAAACAATTGGATTAAAAATTATAATATTAAATATTTAAAATTAATTTGCAGTTTAAGGAAGTCAAAACCTATACAGCTGAGATCTATTTTTCAACAAGGTGTTGAGAAAGATGGCATCTAGAATTTTTCTATAAAATGATGGTAGATGAAGTACATTTATACATTCACCATTTCCAAAGCTTATAATTTTTTATGAAAACTCTTTTAATGAATTTTATTACTAGAATGCTAAAGAGTTGAAAAACTGTACTACAGTATTTAAATTTCTTCTCAGATTTACGATGCAGTAATAAAGGTCACCATGTCATATAGTAAACATGGAAAAACATATCTGAATAAATGAAAGTACAGTAATTTTTTTAATGACTGTGATGTTGACACATCACAGTTGACACACAAAGATGAGTTAGGCTTGCAGTACAGGATTTCATACACATAACTGCATACTCCCTTTTCTGTGAGAGATCTGACAAACAGTACTTTCATAGTAAAAATCTGTAACCATTTTTCTGGGTTTGCATGAATAAACCACTACTCCTTGGCAAGTCTGCCCACCACCAGTGTTTGCAGCCTGCTCAGCTGTAACTGGGCAGAAGAGCCAAAAGCAGAAGCTTCTGCCATGCTGCAGGAGTTTAGGAACCTAACCATCTGCAGCTTTGTGCTCCATCTGTTTACCCAAGCTAATGTCCTCACAGAAGAATCAGTAAAAGGGGGGCCGGGGGGGAAATCTACATCTCATCAGCAGCATGAGGTTTAGCAACATTAACCCTTACTTTCATCAATAATTTAGGCAGAGCAACAGACTCTACGCTGAAGCAGCAAAGGTTCAGCTACAAGTTAATTTCAGCCCAGTCTGCCACAGAGGCAGCAATCTCCAGGAGAGAAGCACCACCTGGATGGCAGAAAAAACTTTCAATGGCTGCTCTAAGATCAGTAAGAACTCATCTCTTAGGCCTGACATCTCTGTGAATATTAGAGTCTCCAGTGCATCAGCTCTAAATGTACCAGGAATACCATTTTGACATTTGGTTTTAAAGACACAAGAACAGTAAATCAAAGTGGAATTGTCATGAGAAATACATAAATTGAAAGACTATAAAACTATTGTTTCTTCAAGTGGAATTATCAGGTATCTAATACTATTTGACTTGAAAAAAACAAAACTAGATTACTGCATATACTGTCAGACTTTCACCTTAGAGAGAGAAAAAAAAGAAACTACCTATTTCCTGATGGTGTACAACCTAAGCAGACTAACAACAGGGTGACTGGGAGGGAACCTCTCCCCTGACCTCTCCTTTGTAATCCTCTGTGCACTGATTCTATTAAATTAAAAGTTGTCAGATCTGTTGCCCTGAAAAGAACAATGCCAGTAGCACAGATAGTGACACCTGAAAGTAGAGAACTGTTGCTTCAAGTTGTCCAACTGTTCACCCATGATTAAAAAGAGTATTTCAAATCACTGGGTGACAAATCCATTAGAGTGATAACCCATGATATCAATTACCACTTCAGTTTCAATCTGGCTGACTGGTCACGGGGTACTATTTGTCAGCTTTTCTTGTGATGGGTTGGTTCTCTGAAGCATGACACCCTTAAATTGCTGCCTATTATCCCAATATCATTACCCTTATGGCTTTCAGAATTCTTTGAATCACAAGCAGCTGCTGAGGTCAAGCTTTGCAACCAGAGGAATTGCACAAGTTAGCAAGTCCTTTATACAAAACAAAAGTTATTTACTTGGCACGTAACTGAGAAAGTCTGAAGATTCTATTGTTCTGAGTGGATGTCGGTGTTGTACAGGCTACAGACTAAATAATGCAAGAGTCTTCAGTGAGCTGTCAAAGATACTAATGGACAGAAAAGCCAAGTGTTTCAAAACATTATTGTGTCACTTCTGATTTATTACTTGAACATTTACATATTAAAAATTTAAATTTTTAAATATTAATTCAATGTTGCTGTGGGCAACACAATTATATTTCATCTAAGACAGTAACTCAGAATTGCATGAAGAAAAAGATAAACAGAACAACATTTTTGCAAGTAAACTATACCCAAATTAGCATGAGGGCACTCAGCTGAAATGGGGGCTGACTTAAGACATGCTGTTTTTTCATGTGATAGTTGAGCTGGTTTAAAAGTCAGTTCCTGCTTAAAAGGACAAACCAGCTCTCAGCCTATTCTCCTCATTATTCTCCCAGCTCCTCCACAAAAGTCCTTGCAAAACACAATTGGGCTTAACCTGCCAAACTGGCTTGCTATGGAGTTAGTTTAGTTCCATCCCAGGGCAACACACATTGACAGGACTCTGCCCTTTGAGCAAATCAGCTCAACCGCAACGAGAAACCCAAACAAAAAACTTTAAAAGTAACACGATGAGGTTTTTATACCACAGAGTATCCCTTCCTGTGATCACTTGTACTTTGAATCCTGCAAAATCAATGCCTAATCAAAGCTGTCACGTCCTAAATTATGATGCTGCGAAGAATTATTTTTATGACTAGCTATTACAAAAAAGTTGAACTCTTTGATTTAATCACAATTTCTGCTGTTACTAAACCTTACCGTCCCACAGGTCTGTTCTCACATTACATTTTATACAGATCACTCTAATACCTGCTCTTTTTGTCTGCTTCCATGTAATGAAGCAATCTGAAATGGTACTTAGACACCTGGCGCTTTCATCTCTCCTCACCACAGTTTCCATTATATTAGCACCTTTCCTGACTTGAGCCTTAACTCACTTATTACTACACTGGTATCAGAGGTCTGTTCTCACTCTTTGCCCTTCAAGTAACACAGACCAATGACACTGTAAGGCAAAGTTCTCCACTGGTTTTAGAGTAATCCAACCAAGAATTACAGTAACCAAGATTCCCAAGTAAAGTGACAGAACTGGAAGGAATCAAGTATCCAGCAACCATACAACTCGTAGCAGACATGCTGATGTTTTGGTAAGAATCTGAATTCCTATGAATATCAGTACTTCCTTATTCCCATTCAAAGTGCGGTACTAATGTACCACAGCAACTGAAATACATCCTCATCCATTGTAAGAATTAAAGCTATTGTAAAAATGTAATTCATCCAAATTAACATTATGGCAATAACTGTTGTACTGCTGCAGTTTTAAACCACATAACAAATACAGTAATTTACCTGCAATCCATGTTTTGCATCAACAACAGATACAATACCTAAAAGAGAACATTAAAATAGAATAGACATGTGGTGAAAGCAGCTAACAATTTTACAACCTGTGAACTTCTGGTTCCACTAAGAAAGTAACAATATCGTAACATTCACAACTGGTTACAACACCTTCAATG
The DNA here is from genome assembly GCF_000690775.1 of Eurypyga helias. NCBI lineage: Eukaryota > Metazoa > Chordata > Aves > Eurypygiformes > Eurypygidae > Eurypyga > Eurypyga helias. The sequence goes on from NW_010258840.1 coordinate 11,921, forward strand.
CTTCCTGTGTATCTCAACAGTAGACTTGCCAACCCATTAGTTTGCTACTTGTTCCTCCTATCTGTAGTTAAAAAAGTGTGTACCAAAGCAGATGAGAGAAATTCTCACAGTGGATGCCTCTCCTTCTTCCACAACAGCCAATTGGCAGAGATATGTTTTTACAGGTTACTGAAACACATTAAGGGATGGACTGAGGTATGCAGTTACTCTGACTCTAAGTGACCAGGAGCAGAAACTTTGGAAGCTGTTTCATACTGAACTTAATGTTTTCTTGGCTAGATGGGTATTTCAGACTGCCCAGTGTGTTAGTAGGGTATTTTTTAAAGTCAAAAAGTGGGCTTTTTCTATATTTAAAAAAAAAAAATCCAACGTTCAACATGCTCTTTAACTACATATAGTGATAATTTATATTACAGTAAACTCAGATTTTTATTGGAACACAGCAAATACCAGAGCCAACAAGAGCACAATAGGCAAAGAAGTCAGAAAACAAAACACAGGAGAGGAGAGTCCAGATGTTGACAAGTTAAGAGTTCAGAAAAAAGGAAATAATCTTGGAAACACTCCCATGTGGGGTGAGGGAATAATCAGAGCTGCTGTAATATTAGTCCCAAATCATATTTTATAGTATCTAACTAATGAGATTATTTCTGCCCCCCTCTTCCCCCCTTACACCACAATCAAGATCTCTCCATATTTGATCCTTTAGCCAAGCATTAAACAACTTTTGTTGGATTCAGCAAACTGAAACTGTTCTCCAAGTAGACAAACAAGCACTAGAATAAGCAAGTTGGTCTCTGTGGTCAAATCTGGGGATGAAAGAACCAAGATGACGTATTTCAAACACTCTCTGAAGCCTTGTCTTAAATAAGAATAATTACAGTAAATCCACATATGTAGAGGAATTTTTAGGTAACCATGGTCACGAAGTGCTAATACAGGCCTGCATGCACAACCCAGGCTACTTCAAGGACGATGTGTCCTTGAGCATGGAGAAGAAGAAAGTAAGATGTAAGCAAACAAAAATGCAGAGATAAAGGAGGGTGTCTAAACCGCCAAGGGAAGGAATGTTTTTCGCGTGGCTGGAGCTTTGTAGCCAATTAGAAATAGAGATAGGGCGCGTGGACAGTGTAATGTAGCCAATTATGAAGGGGCTGATGGCGCGTGGCACGGTGTAACACAATAAATACCCAGGCATTGTAATAAAGTTAGAGTGTTTTAGAGCTTTGAGCATTACCTCTGTGAGGACGTCTCTTTGACTCTGCGCCCAACCTCCCAGAACCGACTGCCTCACTGCATCTTCCCGCAACACACATAGGGAACACCAACATGCTGGAAAACAAGCTTGCATTTCTTACCATCTAGATAGATGTCACTTCCCAGCTCAGAATCAACCCAGAACATGGAGGCCACAGCTCCTAAGAAGTGCAATACATTTAGCTGCAAAATTGACATTTTCCAGTAAACTATCAATATTCAGACATTTCACTCTATTTGTAGTACTGTACTTGAAACTCCTCTCTCCCAAACTCAAAAGCATCATAGATGTCAAATACCCAACCACACACCTGATCTAACAACAGCTACCAAAGCACTATGCTAGTGTGCACGTCAACAGCTATGACGACAAAAAGCTGTAAAAATCTTGCAATTCCACATACAAGTTGTCTAAAACTGCCCTTACTCAGTAATATCAACTGTCATTACTATTCTCCAACGGTCCCCCATTTCTAAAAAATTCTGTACTCCCTCTCTTCACATTTCAGCCACTCTTTCTAGGTCATGGCACACACAAAGGGAGACAAAACACTTAAAGAAAAATGGATTTGGGAGAAAACGGCTCCGTCCTCTTCTTCACTGGCTACAATAAACTCTCCTATGCAATTTCTTACATCATAGTAAACAGGATGAAGAAAGTCAAGAGTAATCAGATAGAGAAAAAGATGTTTTCCTTAGTTATCTCAGGTCTACACAGTAAAGCTTTAGGCTTCAGATAATTTTAAGATAAAGAAATATCTAATGCAGGTTCAATTTGCAAACAGATACTGTACTGGAAGGGAAGTTTACAAGGGTGAATCATGCCTGATGTGAAGGCCTTGGCCTTCTGCAAAACAAATGACTGTATTCGTGGACAAGGAGAGCGCACTGCATGCCATTTACATCACCTCTAGCGGATTTTGCAATGCCATCTCCAAAAATATTCTAGTAACCAAGCTGGGACATTACTAGCCTGAATGGAAAGAAACCTACGTAAACTGATTGGATAGTTAAGCACTAAAGGTTGCAGTTAACAGGTCATACCCTACCTGTAAGTTTGTAGTAAGTAGGGTTCTGCAAGGGTCTATCCTGGGACCTGTCCTGTTCAACATCTCTACGAGGAACCCCAGAGGGCATGAGACATGACTGTCAAAGCTTGCAGAGAACCCCAGATTTGGAAGGGAACAGTAGATATATCTAAGTGCAGAGCTATCTTTCAGAGGGACCTGGCCAGGCAGGAAGGAATAGCCAACAAGAACCTGATGAAATTCAGCATGGAAAAACATTCAACAATACACTGAAGAACAAAGAGCCCCTGGCAATGACATGGGCTAGGGACAGACTGCCTGGGGAGCAGGTCTACAGAGACAGCCAGAAAGTGTCCTGGCAGGCAGCAAGCAGAGCAACCAGTGTGCCCAGGATCAGAGAGGGCCAAAAACACCCAGGCTGTTGAACAGAAGCATGGCTGAGTGAGGTTATTCCCCTCTATACACTTTCAGGCTCACATATGGCCAGCATGTCCAGTGTGGGGATCCCCCAACCAAGAAAGACATCAGTGTAGGATCACCGAGACAGCTGAGGCCTGAGCACAGGCCCTACAAAGAGGGGCAGAAGAACTGCATTTGTTCAGCCTGGAGAAGGGGCAGCTTCTGCGGAACAGAACAGCAGCCTCCCTGGTACCTACAGGTGAGTCACCAAGAAGACAAAGCCAGGCTGTGGCAGAAAGATGGGAGACAATTGTAATAAGTTAAAGTAAGTGAAGTTCAGACCACGACTCTGAGGGGGGAAGAAAAAAAAAATCACAATGAAAAGGCAGGCAAAGAACAGACTGCCTGGAGAGGCTGTGTCATGTTTATCGTCACAGGGCAGAGGTATATGACAGGATACCCAAAACAACGTGGTCTCGTCTTATAGATGACCCTGCTTTGGACAAAAGGTTGGACTAAAGACCTCCTAACATCTGTTCCAAACTGCATTATTCTGTGATATGGTTCTAGTATTTTTTACATGCTAGGCCTCGTTATCCACAGAATTTCCATCCAGATGAGGCACTTCTGGAACAATGAAACACATAGTGCTCTCTCTTCCTTCTACAGTCATTTGTATTTCTTCAGAATATAAAATGGAACATAAACTCACAAGTCTTGAGAAACAAAAAATCAGCAAGTATTTCAACAACTGGGACCACATTCAACCAAGGACTTAGAATCTATTACCTGGCACCTGTGTACTACACACAACGTAGAAGCGTGCTACTCCTGTTTTCTGCTTAAGTGGCCCTGTAATTTCTAGTACCAGTAAGATATGCTGCATATTTATTTAAAAAGTCCTAATTTGTTATGAAGCAAAGCAGTCTAACATACAGGAGTGTCGCAATATAAAGGACAGGAAGAGCTGACAGTGATGAGAGTACTTTTTTTTCAATTATCAGATCTTTAGTTACTGGTAGACTGTCTAAAACTATTGAGACACTTCAGAAGAAAGAAAAAAAATCAGTAACTAAATTCATTTTAACACCTAAAACTGTCCACCTGAAGTTGCAAGATGCAGTCCTCCAAAAATCACTCTGTATCAACACCCAAATACCTGTCAGTAGGTCACAGTGCTTACTCAGGCAAGACCTAGCAAGGGGCACAACATCAAATGGTTTTCTGGTATCTATTGATTTTTTTTTCCAAAAAGCTTAATAGTTTTCCAATTTGACTCAAATACAATCTGCGTGTAACACAGGCCAAATCAATATCCTTTCTTTTAAAGAAAATTACTTTACCACAACAACTATTTAGCTTTGAGCTAGAAAGCGTCAGTCTCCAAAATGGGAAACAACTGAATTTCTGGTAAAAATTGCCTTCAGTCGTGATCAACAACATATTTTTAATTGAGATGGTTCAGAGAAAATTGTTTTAGATAGCTATTATGAACACAAACTCAAGTTTAAATACCTTGTTACAATAAATTTCACTAAAGAGCACACAAGGAATCTGGAATACTGTTCTGTACATACTAGAAGAATGTTTTAGTCTGCTTGGCAGCACATTTTGACTTCACAAAATACAAGGCCTATCACAACCCATGTAACAATACACCAGATACCAATAATTTATACTTCAGAAGGATCATAGAATAGAATCATAGAATC
>NW_010258841.1:0-509 GCF_000690775.1 Eurypyga helias
GGCTCTGTAGGAGCGAAAGCAGCAGCTGAAACTCGTGAAGCCAGTCAGGATGGCAGCGAGACGTCAAAACTCTCCAGCCCGCTGCATAGCCTGGGAGGCTGAAGATGTGTCATCTCTGCATCGCCTGGCTGTAGGAGCTATTTTGATGGAACCACCCTCCTAAGACTCCAGACGACATCCATACTAAGGCTCCAGGCGACAGAGCCCTGAGGTGGCTGTGACCATCCTGCCGTAGGAGGCAGCAGCAAGGCCAGGGCAGAGGGAGGGAGGCCAGAGCCAGGGCTACCGGGCATCCCCTGGGTCTGGGCCGCGAGAAGGGGGAAATGGACAAATTTCTCTGTCGTCCCCAAGAGCAGAGCGGAGGCCCTCGGGAAAGTGCCTCGCCCTCACCGGCGAGGAGGCAGGTGAGGAGGAGGATGGCGGCACCTCACCCGCTGCCGCGCGGGATGGGGCGGAGGGTCCCCGCTCGCTCTCTCAGCGAACTCTCGCGAGATTCCCCCCGGCCAGCG
>NW_010258842.1:0-426 GCF_000690775.1 Eurypyga helias
CCCCAATCCTGGGTCGCTGAGCCCCGGGACACAGCTGGGTGCCGCCAGTGGGGGTCTCTCCCAAAGGGCCACGGCGGTGCCTTGGGGTTGTCCTTGTGGGACATCGACCATGGGGGGGGCTGCGTCATCGAGGAGGTGGCAGCACCATCGCTGCAGGGGGGTGGCCCTAGGACCAATGTCCAGGGCCACTCCAGCCTCACCCCAGGGGTCTATTCGCCATTGCCACAAGGACCCCAGCGGGTGGGTGCTCAGCACCTGGGTGCTCAGCACCCCAAACCCCTGTGGGAAACAGGTACCCCTGACCCACCCCCCGCCGTGTTTTCCCTCCTGCAGCCGCATTGCCTGCTACGTGACCATCTTCCAGAACATCTCCAACCTCCGCGACGTCTTCTACAAGGAAATGAGCAAGGTGGGGGGCCAGGTGGC
>NW_010258842.1:457-782 GCF_000690775.1 Eurypyga helias
CCCCCCAGCAGCCTTGTAGCCATCCCCGTGTGCCAGCACCTCGAGTCCTCGCTGCTCTTTGTTAACACAATAATTAGAGCAGCTCAAGGATGCTGGTGGTGCTGTCGGGTGATGGGTGGCGCTGGGGACATCTGGCCCTTCTGATGCGTTTTTCTGGCCCCCACCTCCTCACAGCTCAACCGTGACCTCTACGAGGTGATGAGCAAACTGGACAAGCAGCATTCCAGCAAAGTCTTCATCATTAAAGGTGTGCCCAGGTAAATGAGCATCCAGCTCCCAGGTAAATGAGCGTCGAGCTCTGGCAGTGAGGGGCGGATTCACCCTC
>NW_010258842.1:1436-1638 GCF_000690775.1 Eurypyga helias
CCACTGGAGCGGCAGAAGGGCGCTTAACCCCCTCCCTCCTGCCCCCACACAGCAACCGGCGCTCGCTGGTCATCTCCTCACCGGTGAGCCCCCCAGCCGTGTTCCCCTGCCCGGGCAAGGCACCGGACTGGCAGCCCGTGGTGGAAGCGGAGGCAACAGTGGTGTCCCCCGGGATGGACAGTGGTGCCACCGACGCTGTCTC
>NW_010258843.1:0-2030 GCF_000690775.1 Eurypyga helias
TTCCATGAACGGCACACGCAGCCGCGTCTCCTCCGCCTGCCTGTCTCCAAGTGCCAGAAGAAATCAGTCTCAGGAATTATTTCGGAGCGGGAAATTTCTGTTCCTGGTTGCTGTCACACGTTGGAGATGTCTGAAATGCCTCCAGTTGGTGCCCGCTGGTGAGGAGCAGCCGGGGGCTGCCGTGGATGAGAAGCGCTGAAAGAAAATAAATTAGCCTCTTGCACTCAGCGGCTGAGCCCCGAGTGACGGCGGCTGGTGCTTAAGTAACAACCGGAATAATGAGGAGAACAAGACCCACAGGGGAATATTAACTCGGAGAAACAACATATTCTCTCCCTTTTGAAGTTTGACCCCTGCAGCCCCTGTCCTGGTGCGGTGAGCCGCGTCCCACCGGAGCTGGAAGGGAAGGGTGCCGGTGCCAGTGCACCCCATGGCTGTCCTGCAGCATCCCCTGCCCCACGCCTCCAGGGCTGATGCTCTTCCCTTCCTTTCTCCTCATCAATCCCTTGCCAGTCCGTCTCCCCCTGCCTTAGCCAGGTGTAAACCCCCGGTGCTTCCCGTAACCACCCAAAGCCTGCAACCAGGGGACCCAACGCCACCAGTGATGGGCACAGGCAGTGACCAGTTCCCCCACGAGGTAAGAGCCCACCACCTCGGCTTGCCGAGGACGGGATCTTGCCCTGGATGGTGACGGTCACTGCAGGGGCTTCCGGGGGTGGGTTTTGCAGTGCTTGGCTGGTCGGAGGGATGGCACTGCGCTGGCAGTGTGCTGGCATGCCTCCGGCTGCTCCGCTGGGGCTGCAAGACCACAGGCGGGATCATCCCTCCAGCTGCTCCGGGCCTTCCCCATTGGGCTTCCTTGGATTCGTGTCAAGGTAAGATTTTCTTGCTCCTCATGTTCCGGGGTCAACACGGTGGGGAGACTCCAGGGAGACCTCAAAGCCCTTTCCAGTGCCTGGGGGGGCTACAAGAAAGCTGGGGGGGGGAGTTTCCAAGGGCAGGGAGTGACAGGACAAGGGGTAACGGGTTTAAATGGAAAGAGGGAGATAGAGATGGGACATCAGGAAGGAATTCTTCCCGGAGAGGGTGGGGAGGCACTGGGACAGGTTGCCCAGAGAAGCTGTGGATGCCCCATACCTGGAAGTGTCCAAGGCCAGGCTGGATGAGGCTTGGAGCAACCTGGTCTATGGAAGGTGTCCCTGCCCTTGGCTGGGGGTGGGTTTGGGGGGGCTTCAAGGTCCCTTCCCACCCAAACCAGTCTGTGATTCTAAAGGGGAGGAGTACGGGCCAAAGCCCCTGTCTCCCGAGACCAGCGATGCCCGGCATCTTTGCCCTTGGCGGATGCACACAGACCCTGGGCATGTCTCCCGGGGAGAGAATTTTCTCCCTCGCTGGCTGTGCGATGTGGCAATCCCTGCTGCAGAAGGATATGGATCTCTGCCTCGCACCCTACTCCTTATTTTATAAGTCAGTTCTGAGTCCATAGGGCAGGCAGGACCGGGATGATGCTGCCGAGCCACAGCCCGCTTCCTGGGGATGCAGAGCCCGGCCGTTCCCCGGGGCTGCCCCGTGGAGCCGGCGTTTGCCCCGTGTTTGGCACCAGGACTGTGTCCTGCAGTGCGTCCCTTGCAGAGACGCCTGGCCATGGAAGCAGCGGATTCACTCATGTCCCAGCTTTCTTCTGCCTTTCCTGACTCTGCCTGGACCCTGAAGAGGAGCTCCGCGTCCCACGGCGGCGGTGGCAGCAGCTCCCTGCAGCCGAGTGACTCCGCTGTCCTTGAGCCCTGCCCTGCCCTCGCTGCGGATGGCAGCGGGCCCCTTCCCACCTTCCCTTTCCTGCTTGTTATGCCACATGAGCCACTCGAACTCATTACCGTGGCAGATTACAGGTCCCCAGGTAATAATGCGCAGGCAGATAATTACTAACATACCCTCTAATAGGAATGAACTCAGCTGAATCCATTCCATCGCCGGGTAAATATTTATACCTAGGCCATCCTCATCGCCAGGCACCGGCGTGTGCCGGAGCC
>NW_010258844.1:0-887 GCF_000690775.1 Eurypyga helias
ATGAACGCGTGGTGAGGGCGGACCTGCTAACGCCTCGAGCAACACACTCAGCGCCCGCCTCGCGTGTGGCGCAATTTTTGGAACCTCGCACCGCGGCGTGTGCCCGGCGCGTCCCTCCCTACGCCCGCCCCGGCGACCCTCCCGTACCAAGCCCACTGGGCACCTGCTGCTGCAGTCGCCGTGAAGAGGGTGACTGGGGGGCCTCTGCGCTGGCTGCGGGGGCCTGACTGGGTGTCCTCTTCCCGTTACACTCCTGCCTACGCCAACCCCTCGCTCAAGCCGGGTCACTCGGCCGGCCGGTTCTAACCCGGCCCATCGCCCCCGCTGTCCACCCAGCCTGCCCTACGGGTTCACTCCAAGGGCGGCTCCCCAGCAGCAAGGAAGCTATCAACACCTGCAGAGGGAACTGCCTACTCCAGGTGGTCTCAGGTTGCCCGACACAAGCAGCTGGATTGTTGCCCAGAGAAGCTGCGGATGCCCCATCCCTGGAAGTGTTCAAGGCCAGGCTGGATGAGGCTTGGAGCAGCCTGGTCTAGTGCAAGGTGTCCCTGCCCATGGCAGGGGGGTTGGAACTAGATGATCTTTAAGGCCCCTTCCAACCCAAACCAGTCTGTGATTCTATGAGTTTATGATTCTCCCAACACACCACTTCACCTTCTCCAAACAGCTCCCACAGTTTTCTCCCATCACAGTAACAGAGCCTTCAACCGTGTATTTAATTCAAATCATCTGCAGCACACCGACAAGATCTAGAACACACACGTGCCAAAGGAGAGTTTTCCTCATCCTTTTACAAACTGTGTTTCATTTTCACTTTCATCTTGCACACCAGATTTAATCTACCACTCACAACTGCTCAGCCAGCTGCCCCAAGTCCTATCGCTGCT
>NW_010258844.1:917-4062 GCF_000690775.1 Eurypyga helias
GGCTTTACGGCTTCATGAGCCAGAGATGCTGTGAACAAAGTCAGTGGGACTCTGAGTGCCCATCATCAGCCAGCTGTCTGATCAGTCCCATCGCTGCAGCATCCGGCACGGAGAAGTAAGTGTGGCGCCTACAATTACAGAGGTGTGCCTTGGGGATAAATCTGATCCCGGGAGAGGAAGGGATCCATCTCTTCTTCAAACTCTTTACGGCTTCATGAGCCAGAGATGCTGTGAACAAAGTCAGTGGGACTCTGAGTGCCCATCATCAGCCAGCTGTCTGATCAGTCCCATCGCTGCAGCATCCGGCACGGAGAAGTAAGTGTGGCGCCTACAATTACAGAGGTGTGCCTTGGGGATAAATCTGATCCCGGGAGAGGAAGGGATCCATCTCTTCTTCAAACTGCCTGCAAGCAGGCAAGAGCAAGGGGAACTCATCACTCAAACGTTAAAGGAAACACATGCAGAGTGCAAACACAGCCAGTTACCCTGCAGTTTGCCCCCAGGATCAGACAGGATGAGCTAAGCCTCCCAAGACTTTCTGCTGTTGTGCTTACAGAAACAGAGAGCTAATTGGCGCGGTGATTACAGCGATGGCACGGACAGCTGCTGAGTAAACCACCGCGCTGGGGGACGAGGTGGTACTCCCTACCATGCACTCATGTATCGACCCTGATGTGCCACCTACCTCAAACCGCTCAAGGTCAGAAGCGGAAATCTGAAGTTGTGCGTGGATTGAGATCCAACGGCTCCATTAGAGAGAAGTAACAGAAAACCCAGGGCATGACTGGCAAATGAATGAAGAATGAATTGAATTCCTGCCCTCAGTGCACTGGACTGACTGCACTGAGAAGCCCACTCCGGTTTACAACTAAGGCAGGAACTCCAGCTCTGCCTGAATTAACACACACCGCTGACCAGGAGGAACCTTGGGAGCAGGGAGACCATTGGACGGGGCCGGGAGCAGCGACGAGCCCCGTCAGCAGCCACCCTGTTGCTCTGATCTTGCAGCACACCCCTCCCTGGGAATGCCAGCTGGCAGGCTCCGCTCCACCTTGGCAGGCACCACACCAAGGCACAGGAAGGGCAGCTCTCCAATCGAAATTCCAGATAACACTGCAGTGCTGATAACTACGGAGCTATTCCAGGCCTTTACATCAGCACAGGTCATGCTCCAAGCAAGGTGGGACTCAACTCACCAGTATCTCCAGTAGCACAGAGACCCTCAGTCCTCAAGAGAGAAAATACTAGGTGAGCTGCCGCTGCTTTTAGCCCCCTCCTTTAGACAGGCCCCCAAACCCTCTGCAGAAACACACAGTGACCCCAGACCCCAGTCTGTGCCTCAGCTGCTTTGCTTATTTGACTCCTGAGGTTCCCCCAGACAGCCAATAAAGCAGTTTGTGCCAGCCAGTATTCAGTTCAACTGCTGCCGCTTTGTATCCGAGTACTTTCTGTAGGTGCTGGGGGCTGTCAACAAGCCCTCCTCAGGCCTCCCTCCAACTGTCAAGTCTCAAGGCACCACCACTCCCAGTAAACAAGGCTCTTGTTAGTTCCTGGGATGCAGCACAGCCTTTCCCAATACAGGAAATGCCTTTTTTTTAGCCATCATCAAAAACTTACTTCGAAAAACTCCAAGCATCTGTCCTGTAACACCTGGGTGGTGCTGAAAGGCCTGCAGGCAGCTCCAGGTATCAGCCAGCAGACAGCCTACCATCGTCTGCTCTAACAGTAAACGCTCACCACCACGGCAGACAAATAAACACGTCCAACGCAGCCTCAAACAAGACACGCCTAAAGGCACTCCCATTGGAGGGCAAGAAAGCAAGCTGCAGGATCCAGCACCAGCTGCTGCAGCACCAAGTGACCAGAGAGAATCAGAGCCTCGGCTACCCTGACAGCCGGTACTAACACGGCAGCTCCAGACTGTCCTGAGGAGACGATGAGCCCTTCCCTCCACTCTCCGCACCACGCCACATGCGGCAGGGATGCGGTGCACGATCCTTTGCCCCAAGCCCCTTGCAAGACCTCAGTGATGGGCTGAGCAGCACAACCCCACAGGCTGGTTTCACCCTGCTGGACCTTCCACACCCGGCAGCTTGGGACCCAAATGGGAATGCTGGAGCTGTGTCACCAGCTCGTTTCATGCTGTCTCGTCATCTCCAACACCATGGTGACACAACTTGGCTATTTCCCTTTGGAGTCTGTCTGTGAGGTTCTTCTTAAAGGAGGGAAAGGAAGGGGAAGACAGAGTTCTAATTCTCAACATGCAAAAAAACCTGTAAGAGAATCCAACCAGGTTTGTTTTTTTTTAACACAATCTTTTGGAAGAAGCACTTGCAAACTTGAAGTAAACTTAACATATTTGTGAATATGTTCCACTGGAACAGGTTGCTCAGAGAAGCTGTGGATGCCCCATCCCTGGAAGTGTTCAAGGCCAGGCTGGATGTGGCTTTGAGCAACCTGGTCTAGTGGAAGGTGTCCCTGCCCATGGCAGAGGGGTTGGAACTAGATGGTCTTTAAGGTCCCTTCCAATCCAAACCATTCTATGATTCTGTGAAAAAGAACACTTCAGATTACACATTGAGATGCCAGAAACAGGCACAGATGCCCCACACCACTGTCTGCCTGATGACCACTGCTAATCAGCCAAAGAGTAGTTCTAATTCCTCAAGACGTTAAAAATCCACCTCAACTGAACTGGGCACCCAAAACCAAGCAAGAGCTAACGAGTTAGCTCACATTTCCAAATTAAGATTTTTAGGCAGGTACGTATTTTGGGTCAGGACAGCAATAATAAAACTCCTGGCAGGCTGAGAAACATGAAATTATTTTCTGAAATGCTGGCTGCTGTATTCCACCTGCACACGAGAATAATCACTACCACGCCAGAGGAATCCTCCTCCTTCTGCTGTTCCAGCACTTAACATTTCACGTTCCATGGCAGGATGACTTCTGCACTGGCAGCTGGAGTGCATCACGCCAGCCCAGCGATCCCAGTACAGACACAGGTCATAGGAACTATTCTGTACAACACAATCTGCAAAGCCAAGAAGGCAGCAACAGTGGCACAACTGGTTTTACTGGCAGGACTACAAGCTGTGCTCAAAGAGCTGAACAGGGGAAAGACTTGAAATAGTTATTCCTGGGT
>NW_010258844.1:4078-32805 GCF_000690775.1 Eurypyga helias
CACAGACACCACCTTGAAAATCCACAAACAATTTTGGATGCTGGGACGTTGATTTATGATTCAATACAGCAATGCCTCGAGAGCGGCTGCTTGGTTTAGATACTCACGTTTTTCCAGCAGGACATGGACCATAATCTCTTATTTCAAGGCCTCACTTGGACAACACAAGGAGCAACACAACTTCCCACGGGTCATCTGTGACTGGAGGGCAGGGAGAACTGCAATCAGCCCTTCTCCTTAATCCCCCCGCTGCTCCAATGTAACAGAGCTCAGAGTGCATCTCAGCACTCATCCCAAAATTCAGGGGACCAATTTGATGCCAACTCACCCAACATACAGCGGTGCAGCACTGTCGGACAGTGATTAAGGACAGGAAAGCCCATGTGACAAGTGACTGCCTGCCAGGGCTCACTGCTGGACTGATGGAAACAGCTGAACCAAAACACCTAGGGAAACTACCAACACTTGTAAAATGAGCAAAAATCTGGTTACCGAAAGTTTTACTCCATTTATAGATCTGGGAACAGACAAGCAACTCAGTAAACAATGCACAGCTCTAGAGTGAAATAAATCCCAGAAGGACTAAAGTCATTTAAATGCTGGAAGGCATTAAGAAAAAGTTGTCAGAAATTATCACTACAGGGGTGTATTTGAGAGTAACTGTTAAGAAAGGTGCCCTTGTGTCCTACACAAAAGCGAAAAAGCCCCAAGAACTGTTTTCTGGATCCAGTAAAAAAGAGACAACAAAAATCCAATGTCTCCTAGAGCCTTGGTAGAACACATTAGAGATTCAAAGCCATCCAGGAAACGCACTGCAGAGCACGAAGTTACCTCTACAGAAATTCCACAAAGGAAAATGAGGGGATGCTTACAAGAACATGATCATTCTGAAATGTGGACATCTGCTTCCAGAAGAGCTGACGAGCATGCCCTAGGTGAAGCAGCTGGAGACGAGTCAGCCCCCAGCCACACTGCCCTTCTTCTGCTCAGTAGAACTGAAAGGGTGAGCTCCCAAGAATAGTAAGTTCACCCTCTTTTGCAAAGATTCTGCATCCATCCTTTAGTGGTTGCACATAACCATGAGGAGAAGGAGCAGCAGGTAACCACTGGGCTCTGTCCCAAAAGGCACAGAGGGAAACACAAGTTGGAGAGTCACCGCTATGGAGCACAGGTCTCTTCTAGCCAGAGCAAGGTCCAAGCTCCAGACGGCACAGAAGGTAAATCCCGACTGACACCATACACAGTCCATGCTCACTCTCCAGGGAGGCAGTGCTCATGGTAATACAACAGGAGAGTTTGCAGTTGAAGGCAGAGTCCCAGTTTAAATGATCCCTTCCTGTCTCAATTACCCCAAACGCTGGTCAAAACCAGCAGATGGGATCACACCTGTGTGTATCAGCTGGGGAACTGGACCACCACCTCTTCGAACGAGCTTGTAGCTTCGGTGACAAGCTGCACCTCAGGAGCTGAAGGCAAAAGCAAAGCATCATGCAATGAGCGCTAGGATCTCTTACAGAAAAGCAACAAGAATGTGTCAGGGAAGGGAAGAGAGCCATTGCAATGCCCTGCTTTGGTTTTCAAGGGAAACCTGGAAGCCTTTGTTACGGCAACTAATAAATTGCTAGTGTAGCACTGTGCCTTATTAACAGACCATGTCAGTTTATGCAAGAAGCACTTTCCCCTCCATTAGAGGCAAAAGCCTGCTACAGGGCACACTGAAAGTGAGAAATCCCACTGGTAATCTGCCTTTAGGTAGAACCATAATTGTTGAGGCACCTCAAAGCTCCCAGCACAGAAGCCCTGACCCTGACCCCATCTCTAACACCTACAGGAATAGAAAGAGCTCAGCCCATTTTCGACAGAAACAGAAGTGCTTATGAGGGTTTAGACAGCATCTGGAAAAACAAGGCAAACACCCACAACCCAGCAGATAATCACCCACTGTCCTCCCTTCCTCCTTGGGGCTCGAGAGGAGTAATGAGAATTGTGAGGATGCTCACATATTCAGCTACTCCTCCTTGACCACTGGATCACTCACTTCCGAACATCTAGCCTACACTGTACAATAAAAGCTTTCATGAGGGACAGCAGTCCTGTGGGGCAGTGCCGACACGCCACAAGGACAGGCTCCATGGAGGGCTGTGCAAACACAGCCAAGACCCTCCAGCTGCTGCTCATGTGGGAAGAAACCTGAGGATCCCTCAGGGAGGCCAAGCAGCCACCATGGTGAGGAGCTGGCTTCAGATGCTGACATCTCTTACTAGGTCACAGCTAATTAATTTTTTTCTTGCCTTGTTTGGGAAAAAAACACGTGCAAGAGCGCAACAGGATTTTCAGTAACCACCACCTTTGCAAAACTCTGGATACACCCCAAGAGGTGAGGCTTGCAGAGCAGCTCCCATCCCTGTGCAGACAGACTGCACCCTCAGCAGCTCCCACACCCTTGCGAAGAATCTCCAGACATAATCCACAACAGCCTAAAAGTAAAACAACAAAGAACTCCACTGGGAAAGGGAGAAGGAAGGTATAATATGCCTTTGTTAGCTGCAGGGAGACAACAGCCCAAGTGGAAAGATGGATGCTAGGTAGAAAAAGGGGACACGGCTGGCACTGCTGGAAAGTGCTGCTAGCACTGTAGTGCTTTAACAGCCAAGTACACAAGCAACTGATTTTATAGCTCCCAAGGAGCCTGAAAGGTTCGATTATTTAGAAAGAGTAGCACTAAGTATTATGCTGGAGAGTGATGTTGGAAGAAAAGGTGAAAGAGACTACAGTTAGCCACAAAAAGTAAAAGAAGGGGCTGCTTATGTTGTTCTCACCTGCAACCATAACACAATATAACTCTGCAGACAAAGAAAATCACCTCCTGATGCAGGCGCACACAACCCGCAGAGTGAGGCTAGGAGACAGCCAGCTGTCCCAGCAGCCAACACAGAAACGAGAACCCAAGCAAAGCTTCCTTCCCATTAAAAAAAGCCAAAAAAACCCAGCACATGTTCTTGCAGCATATCCAGTAGATCTTCAAGCAATTCTTACAGGCCCCACAAGTGCTGTTCATAATTCAGGGACAGCTCTTCCAATGCCCAGCATCACAAGTGGAAGTTATTTCAAAACCTTGTGAGACAAAAAAAATTTAAGGTTTCAGGAGACTTCAGAACCAAGTGGGACCCTGATACATGAAACAGCCTAATGTGCCAAGAAGCACAAAGAAAACAGCCTCTGGGACTAAGCAGCATCATTTTCAAGTACAGAGGTTCTTCTCAACACATGCTGCCCTTCTCCGCTGGGCCTACACCTCCTGCTCCCACTCCCTTAGGGCTGGGGAAGCTGCGGTGACCCAGGCAGTAGAGGGCAGCACTGCCCTCACGGGAAGCCTTCAGCAGTACATCACAAGGTGTGATGTACTAATATTCCAAAGGTTTACCGTCAGTGTTATACCAGTGACTCCAGTGAAACCAGGTCCCCAGAAAACCAAGTGCCACAGAAACACAGAGAAGGACAGTCCCAGTCCTGACCTGCTCAGCGGCGTGCCTACGCAGGTAGCATCAGACCTCGCATCAGCAGATACGCACCAGTGCCCATCTGCAAGCCGGGCAGCTGTCTGGCTGAGCCACTGTGTCATCCTGCAAGGGGCCCGGGACATTCCACTGAAGCGACTCAACTGGCCCAGGCCCGGCACCCTGCACACCTCTTTACACAGCTCCTAGCTCAGCAGTCTAACCCGCTCCCGCAACTACAGCTCCCTTGCGCCCAGCTCTTTGCACAGCTCTTGATCAATTCACATATCATTATAATATCTTAGCTCCTGGCAAGTAGATATCTTCCCAGAATTTGATCTGACCTAGAAATGGCAATCAAAATAAATGGTTTTTAACTTTTAACATTTAGCATATTTAATAAACTACATATATATATATATTCTGTCCCTGCCCATTTAAAAGCTAATGCTACCTTTGAGGGCAATGCTTTCCACATGTTCCAGAACTCAACTCCACATGCCACTTAACACACAGGAAATAAGCATTCTTCTTCTTAAGCAGGTTCCTCTCAACTCCTTTTGACCTATGCGTCTGCCTCTTTGGCTGTCATCATTGGTATCTGGAGCAACAGCTGGAGCATCGCTCTACTGAGCTCTCACAAGAGAATAAAACATCTGTTTTTCTCCCTCAGACTGAAAACAAATGCCTTTTTAGATGTTTCCAACAGATACTCTATTACATGACAGCATAGTGAAACACAATGCGCCCAAAATTAGGGCACACCCTTGGGCCACACTGGGGCACGGCACGTGGTCAGAAACTCAAGGAGGCTTTGCAACCTCAGGCTGGCTACCTGCCCACAAGTACCTGGGGTCTGGGACACCCCCACACAGGCAAGGGCAGACTCCTTGCCTTAGAGACTGCAGATGCCTGCATGACTGCTCTGGAGCACGATGTGCACCAAGTGCTATGCACTTCTGCTCAGTTCAGCTGTGTAACTGTGGCTTTTCTAACAGGCTGTCTGGAGAACCCAACTCCCTACATGTTAAACTCCACATCACCGCACTGACCTGATGTTCCAGGTCTGAAACAGGTGACAGTCATCACCATGGGACAGCTGTTCAACACAATCTGCCAGGAAAGAGTTATACTGGATATTGTAGTCCTGTCAGAAACCCACTGGTAGAAAATACTCCTGCGACTGGCACCCGTGGACGCCCAGCCACAGGCAGACCTGGGCGAGCAGCCTGGCAATACCTGGTTCAAATCCAACACAAGGGTGGGCTGACACTAGTAACACTCAGCTCAACCAGTACCCATGCCAGGTCTGTTCCTGGGGCAGAAGCACTCCCGTCTCCAGAGCTGTGAAACTAGTCAGACACTGCACAGAAAGAAGAAGAGGAGAAAAAAACCCCACCAAACCCAAAACCACACAAAAAAACTCAACGCGAACACCTCAAGAGCATGGAGTTCTTCATCCTGCAATGCTCAAAAGAGCCAGTGTTTTCTTATGGGAAAAGAATAAGCCATCTGAGCAGCTGATAGCACAAGTGGAAAACCCTTTGGAAAACTACAGGGACAAACCACATACATTTTGGCTTCTATATCCAGCTCTAGAAACACATTTAAACAAGACAGGCAAATAGTTCCTACTAGTGCTCCAGCACCACAGCTACACTAACAAGCATCCCTCCCATTAGAGGCTTCCACAAATTCTTGTGGATTAATACAAGAAAGGTATTAATTAAACGTTCAACTAAGTCATTAGCTGTTGGATTAATTCTCTCAAGTGGAACTCTTAAGCAACCAAAATACATCAGAGGAACTGAAGCTACAGGTGTAATACAAGGCAGCACTCAGTTCAGCACAGGCTACACAAAGGACTCACGCCCAGGGAAAACGGAGCCCAATGAAGGAGGTACCTCCTGGCGAGGCCCTACTCACCTTGCACAATGTTTTACTACATTTTTCTCTCATTTGCAGCTTCCATCCTCAACACAACAAAAGGATAACCTGGATCAAGTGTTTAAATAACCCCCAGATCCTAATTTTAAAAGGTCAGTTGCTTTGTTTCACAATTCAGTTATTTTCTCAAAAGACGCCTGCCCTCACTGGACACTTGCTCACCAGAACAGCCTTCTAGTTGTCCTCTGAACAGCATACACCATATGTGGTCATTTGTGCAAGCAGCTAAAAGCACAGCATACATTTAGGAAAACGCCAAAACTTAAGAATCTGAACATAACTTCGTAAAAGAGGCTGGGTCATGTTCCGGGGGAGGGAAGGTTTGAGGGTTTTTCCCCCCCCCAACACTGCAGAAACTTGAAGTAACACTAAAACAAACGTTAAGAAGAATAAACGCAGCCTGCTGAATCTGAGTTCCATTTTCACCTCGGAGGAGAAAAGGAACAACAATTCTCCAAATTGTTCCTTGTAGTTAAAGGCCAGGTTTGTTAAAGAAACAGAAATATCTGTAATTTGCCAAGAAGAGACTCAAGAGACTCACCTGTCCCCTGTCATCACAGGCAGCTTCAAAGGTGGATTTATTTCTTTTTGTATGCAAGGAATTGTAAGGGAGGTTTGGTGGAATTTTCTAAAGCACAAATTAGGTGCCAGCTTAAACCAAAATATGCAGCATCCGGAGACACTGATACTGCCCAAAACGTGCCCTTCACATATTTGAAACCTCTTCATTCTACCCCACCAACTCTTTTTATTCATACAGGTTGGAAGTCATGGAAGCCTTCCTGCTCCCCTAACTTCAGAAGCAGCTTCTTGACTTTGAGGCACCTCTTCCAAACTGAAGTGCCCCACTAACCTTAGTTTTTGTCTTAAACGAGGCAACATCTTTGACACAGAAGGGAAAGCATGGTCATTCTGAACTCCTGGAACCAAAACCTGATGTCTTGTGAATTCTGAAACAAGATGGACACAATGCTGGACGAGATACTATGCCACGGTTAAGCTGACGTGAAAGAGATGCCAGATTGTTTCCTCCCATCCAGCCCTACTGCACATGCCGTACAGAGCTAAAAGACCTCTTTAACCCTTAGCATCAGAATAGGGCTCACCAATAAAGTCGGGTTAGAAGTGGTCTCCAAAGGCCACTCAACATCCCCACCCCACTGCTCAAAACTACGTCAGGTTGGTCACATCTCTACAAAACATTTTGGTTTACTTGGTTCTTAACATTCAGCTGTCAGATTTCAGGTATTCATTACAACCTGAAATAGTTTTATGTATTCTAGTTAGAGGCAGTCCTGTCAACTCAGGAATGGATTTAATGAGCTTCAGTGTCACCACCAAGACGACCTTGCTGGCAGACTGAAACAACAAAACTGATTCTGTTTTTTTTTAATCCTTCTCTAGGTACAGTAGTATAAGCCAGACAACTCCCCGTAGTCTCCAACGCCTCCAGCTACATGATCTGATCCATGACAATCTTGGATTTCAACAGGGCTTCATGCAGGTACAAAGGGTCAGTGGCAGATCAGACAGCACGATCATCACACGTGTCAAATTCAAATATTGCCAGTCGTAGCAGGAATTGGTACATTCTTTTCAGCAAAGAAATGGCAATGGGCTTTTGGTTTAAATATCTAGGAGGTTTTGTTTAACTTGACATCATCTGATAAAAGTAAAAAGTTCAAAGTCACACACAGTGATACGCTCCAATTACTATTCCCCTCTATCTGCCGGCATCAATGACAACTTTGTTCAGGGGGAGGGATTGCTGCTGGCAAGCCTCTTGCAGCCTGTGGCACAGAGACCATTTCAGAAGAACAGGAGATTGAGTTTCGCAGATAGTAACTTTGTCAGACTAGTAAAACATCAATTAGAGAAAGAGAAGTTAAGATATGGCGATGCCCGAGGATAACACCAGGAAACATAACACACTTGCCCTACACCGCTTGTGGCACAGGTCAGAGCTCAAGTGACTGCTTTTTCTCCAGCGCAGCTGTAAGGAAAGTCAAGGAGATCAGCTACTAAGTCTTCCACAAAATGAACACCACCAACTGAGTTGGAGGGGATCCAGCTGCACTTAGTCTCTTCTTGCCCTTCATTCTTTTCCTCCTGCAAGCTAATAGCACTTATTAGTGCTATTAGCTGAACCAGGGCAAGACAGGAACCAAACTAATGTTTTTCAAGAACTTTCATATCCTCTTCTGGAACTAAAGAGTGTTAATACTACCATAAACTTGTCACGCTGAGGCCTAGCAGTACTCTATGTTGGAAAGAAATATTATTTGGCTACCTCATATACATCTGCCTGCAGTGTTGGGGCTATGCCAGCATGCAGTCCAGTTACAAACCAAGTTCAGCCCAAGATCTATACATACCGGGAAAAAAAGAATCCACAGAGCTACTCGTACGCTCGCATCACCATTTAAAGAGATTTCTCTTCCCTCCTCCAAAGGACTTAAAATTTTTTGAGAGCACACACACACACTCTGTTCCTTGTCTTCCGATTCATACATCAAAGAAGATGTCACAAACACAAAGCAGCGTAGAAACAAAGCACAGATTCATCACTAACCCTTTCTGTAGAGACATGCCAGCAGCATGCAACCCTTGTGCTGGTTTTGGCTGGGGCAGAGTTCATTTTCTTCACAGTAGCTGGTATGGGGCTGCGTTTTGGATTTGTACTGGAAACAGTGTTGATAATACAAGGATGGTTTCCTTGCTGCTGAGCAGTGCTTACACAGCGTCAAGGCTTTGCTGCTCCTCACCCCACCCTACCAGCAAAGAGGCTGGGGGTGCCCAAGAATCTGGGAGGGGACAGAGCTAGAACAGCTGACCCCAACTGACCCAAGGGATATTCCAGACCATATGTTGTCATGCTCAGCATATAAAGCTGGGGGAAGAAGGAGGAAGGGGGCTGACATTCAGAGTGATGGCGTTTGTTTTCCAAAGTACCCACTACACATGATGGAGCCCTGCTTCTGACATTCAGAGTGATGGCGTTTGTTTTCCAAAGTACCCACTACACATGATGGAGCCCTGCTTTCCTGAGCGGCACATCGGCCAGCCGATGGGAAGTGGTGAATGAAGTCCTTGCTTTGCTTTTCTTGTGTGTGCAGTTCGCTGTATGTATTAAACTGTTCTTAACTCAACCCACTGAGTTTTCTCACTTTTACCCTTCCGATCTCTCCCCTATCCCATTGGGGAGGGGGAGTGAGCCAGCTGCTGTGAGGTGCTTAGTTGCCAGCTGGGGTTAAACCATGACAGCTCTACACTTTATTATTTTTGATGTATCTTGACTTTTAATCAACCAAAGGCAAGGGCTTTATGTATTAAACTGTTCTTAACTCAACCCACTGAGTTTTCTCACTTTTACCCTTCCGATCTCTCCCCTATCCCATTGGGGAGGGGGAGTGAGCCAGCTGCTGTGAGGTGCTTAGTTGCCAGCTGGGGTTAAACCATGACAGCTCTACACTTTATTATTTTTGATGTATCTTGACTTTTAATCAACCAAAGGCAAGGAATTCAGATTTGCTGCTACAGTCCAGATTCTGAATCATCAGATCAGCATCAATCCAGAATCTGAAGCCAGCTCTCTGTACTCACATCATACTCCTCAGAAACAGAACAGGGCAAATCAGCAGTCACTGCACATTTCTTACCTTTTCATGACTTACTTCAGACCTTAAAGATCATCTAAATCTCATTTGGTGAGAAAAAAAAAACACAATTCCAGAAGATTTAGCTACTAAACTATTTCAGCCTATAGGTAGATTGTATGCTCTTTAAAGAGTTGCCCAATGATGTGCTGACCCTACATATGCCTTGATGGTTTCCTAAAGTGACTCATTAAATAATCCAGGATAATGAAAACTTTTCATTTTGCAAGAAAATTAATTCAGCTGCATTATTTTTCCATAAAACTCCTCTTGGTCACTAGATAACGAGGATTAGAAAGAAATCAGGACATGGCAACATCAACATCTCCTTTTTATCACCCAGCAAGAAACACAAAGTCCTAGGCCAAATACCCACAGAAAGCAATCTCACTCCCTGCTCCTCAGAGCTTAGTGTGAAATCCTTTCTTAGGAGGGTTTGAGAAGGGATATAACACTAATCAACACCAGCACTGCTTTTATTGTTCCTTTTGCCTGTGTGAAGTGGCACGCAGGCAAAGAGCACCCACCCAGCCCACACTGTCTCTGCAAGAACATGAAGATATTTCATTTCTGACTTCAGGAGGAACTGGTGCTGCTCCCACCTGACTATGGGCACCACCAAACAGATGCAGCAGAGCCGGGATTAGGGTCCTAAATCCGCCTCCCAAACCTTTGATCAGGTTATGCACAGGAGACACAGGTCTGAACCATCTCTACACAGAGCTCCCACCACTTGAGCCAACCGCAGTGGGCAAACTGCAACCTGAGCCTGGGAGGGGTCAAACAACATCATCGGAAGAAACCCAGTGTGTGGAGAACCCATGACCTAGCCCACATGAAACTGATTGATAGAATTAACTGCTACAATATAACCAATAGCTCATTTTTGCTACAAATTATGTCCTGTCTAAACAGCCTTGCCTGAATGACTTTCCCACAGTACCCACCCAGGAAAAGCCTGAAGGTCAGTGCAAGGGAATCCAACACTTCCCCGCCTATAGGGGCCCTATCACAACAGTGCCTCTCACACCTTCAGTTTTCTGGGTTTCAGTTAAGTCTAAGGAAAGGCAGCTTTATGTGACAAAGGTCCCACCGAAGAGCCTGACAGACTGTGGATTGAGGATTTTTAACTTCAAACCTTCACAGCCTCTGCTCCCTGGACACAGCTGCCCCCACAACCACGCTAAGCAAAGAGCAAGCCCAGCACGTACCACGCTCAGAAAGGAGCCGACAGGTGTGCTGCAGCTCTCCTGCCCCGCCAAGTTACAGAGGAACAACACACATCAAACCAGTTTTCTGCTCACATAATGGCAGTGCAGGTGCTTCTTTTGAGGCAGGTCTAGAAGCCATCGCTTCCTCCTCTCAAGCTCTCACTATGTTCATGTGGCCTCTCTCGATACAGCAGGGTGCTGCAATTCAGCCTCAGCGCATGTGCAAGGTTCACCCTTCCCAAGGCTGCAAAGCTAACCAGGAATATCCAACAGGTAGCTCCCCCAGGGAACGGATAGGAAAGGCAGTGACCGTTAAAAACAGACACAATCACAAACCAGAGCCAAAGTTCCATTAACACCACCAGTCACTTCTGCCGTGTATCTGGGATGGCTGTAAGACACTTCATACATACAATGTCCAGGAAGGGAAACTGCAGCCCAGCTGACTTGGCCAGGACACTCTTGCTGCTGCCAAGAGAACGAGCCTCCAAGACCTCTTCTCCACTGTTGCTTTCCAGGCTGTACATGCAAGAAGTTCACCCAGAGGAGACTGACTTGAGGCCTCTGTCACCCAGAACAAAATTCCTTGCACACACAGATCAATCCTACCACCTTCTACTGGTCCCCTCCCCAGAAATGCCTGTAATTCATATCATCACATTCCTGATCATAGCAGAAGTTCCTACCCAGGGTGACAAACCAACATTGTGACCCACGTGTCTGCCACAGCATGAAAGCTTCCCAACACTGTCTCCTCGGTGTGACTGTAGCTGCACTCACCCCATCTGCCAGCGTGCTCTTTTCCCTGCCACATGCTGTGCCGTTCTGGAGATTACGGAAAGTCTCTCTGCCAACGACAATGCCTTTAAAGCTCCATCCCACATCTCCCCCCACCTGCTCTTTGTTAATGACACTGCTACAGAACTGGGGCTGGAAACCAGAGCAGCCAGCATAAAATGGCTAAAGATTCCTGTAGGAGATCTTCATTAAGTAATGAAAAAGTTACACCTCCAAGGGCACATGATCCTTCAGTCAAAGGGGAGCATAAGCAAGGCCTCTGCCTTTCAGCAGATCCATCTACAGGCCAGTGAGGTGGTGGTTCTCTATCCTTCAGTTACTTGTCACCTTTCTGGGATGAAAAGAGCAGTGTGCCTTTATCCCAGAATCACGCCAGGTCTAGCCATCCGAGGATGCCTTAGCACAGACAAAACTCTGCCAACACACTGCAGAACAAAGCACAAACTACTAGCCCCATTCAGCAGAGAGGTAAACAGTTCTTGTGGAAACTACACTGAAGAGATTCTGCTAGCACGGACTTGAACAAGGGTGGTGATCAACTCTTCCCCTATCCTCCAGAAGAAGGATAAAGAGAAATCCTCTTAGATTAGCTAGAAAGGAAATTAAACATAAAGAGCAGAGGGCCCCTGGAACAGACTAATTCAGGAGGCTGGAAAAGCTTCAAAAGATGTATTTTAAGCATAGGTTGAAGAAATGTCTGACAGAAGACACGGGTACATTTGGTTTGTGTTCTGTGAACAAGAAACTGGATTTGACTATTTCCTGAAGTCCCTTATATTACGATACTTACAAATTTCCTCCTTGTTATCAGAAATAGAGTATCACCAAAATAAGTGATGTTACTAGTTGGTAAACATCCTTTATGAATAGAAGGCAAAGTGACAATAGACTCTCATTAGCAATTCACTGTAGACATAACTTACACTGGCAAATAGAAGTTACTCCCCAGGGTAAGGTGGATACTCTGGTTAACAAAACTTTCCAACGCTGGCTTAACTCAAGATTATGTACAACCACAAAGTACGTAAAGGCTAAGGTAAATCGTACACTCCCTGAAATCCAAACCATACTCTTCCATTCTTTCCCTGCAGGATTCGCAACAAACTCTACACCAGTGTCCCCAGCTTAAAACACAAACAGAAATTGTTTTGACAACACTTATTTTGGTCCCAGCTTTAAGAGGTAAGAAACATGCACGTCATGAGATTTCTTGGAAGAACAAACTGGGGAAGCACTCGGTAAGAGAACATGCAAGAGCTTCTTCCCTGCTGCAAGCAAGACACAAGGAGGGAGGCATTTGGAATCTACCATGCTGAGCTGCTCCAAGACCCAGTAAGGCCCCTCATACTTGTGACACTCATTATCCAGCAGCAAACAATAGGTGTTAATAAACTTTTGGCTATTCAGAACAGTTTTCCAATCACCCATACATCTAACTCCACAGACCACACATGTCGGACACTGCATGAAAGGGAATCAATGTCAGCATATTCAGCGTGCTCTGCCCTGGTTTGTGACTCAGTTGCGCTGCTTTGCCACACAGCAAGACCTGCTACTACAACGAGAACAACAGACAGACCAGCCCCTTCTCAAGTGAATTTAACTGATTTATACAACACTACAAGTGAGCTAAACCTTGTAAAAAAAGTCCCCAGGCCACTCAAATGAGTATAAAATTCACTTTAGGCTTATAGTGTTCTAGCTCATTAGGGACAAGTTTAAATTAAATTGTGTGTGTGTGAAGAAACATAATTTGCACAATTTCCCAAACCTTATGACAGAGAAAGTGACTTCCCTCTATGTAGTTAAGATCCACCATAGAATGAAATCCCAAGGTGAAGTCCATGCTAGGAAGCATTCACACATCATCCATAGCTGCTGGCTCTGGAGAGGGCAAGAAACAAGCTGATCTTAAGTTAGACATCCTCACCCCACTGCAGAGGTCTTGACATCAGCCCCCACTTTCAAATCACTACAGTGAGTTCACACAACCACTATCCTCAATTAATAAGCACAGTATTTTCCCAAAAGAAAAGAGACTCAGGAGGAGCAAAGGACATACACTCGGACACAGTGTACTGTCAGCCAGTGGCAGAGCTGCCAGCCAAACCCGAGTCTGTAACAGCGCAGCTCCCACATGAAGCACAAGCCTTGCATCTCTGCTGACTCAAGCTGCAAGCTTCACAACCTATGCTCCCAGGCCTTGTAAACACTCTCTGCTCCTCACACCCATGAGGGTATTAAACAGCTCAAGTTACCTGGAAAGAGAAACTGTATTTGAAAACCTTGTCTCAGGAAGATTTTCTCTTCTATGGATAGCCTGAACACTATAAAGGCAAAGACCAACACACATTTCCTACACATTAAACGTGTCATACCCAGATCACACTACTATTCTTCTTAAAACTGCAGGGAAAAAATACTGTCTGGCTTGTGGTTAAGGCTTCCTACTCGTATGCAGTCTCTGAACACTCCAACAGATTTTCTCCAGAGTTTTCCCCTGCACAGATGAACAAAATGGGGAAGAAATTTCCAAGCAGGCCACTCCACATTGCTGCTGGAACATCTCCTCTTGCTTCATCTAACACACAGCCCAACCTCCTACAAGGGCTGCATCTCTTTTTTGCCTGCAAACATTGAAAACAGGACGGAAATACTGAAAAAAAAAAATTTGTCTGCAAAGTACCCAAACCTTCACCTCACAAGCCACCCTGCAAATACGCTAGACTGCTATTGTGGCTATCTACACAGAAAAGCTCAGTTGTGGTGCAGACCTGTGGTTTGCAATCCCGGGTTTTGTCATCACCATCCCTGTTCTACAGCCTCAGCAGAGTAAGAAGGGTTTGCTGCAAGCTAAGAGTGAATGGCAGGCTCTGCAGTATTAAGCACTCTTCATTACCACTCTCCTTTTACCCACGTTAAATAAAATCCCCACAGCTCCTTCATAGCTCAGACTGTTAGCCAGGTAGTGCTGCTCCCAGAGATCTGCTACAGATGTTTTCTTCTTTCAAACCTAGGCTAGTATGTCCGGGGAGGGGGGAAATGGCCAGGCTCTGCCCTCTAGACATTTCCCAAGAGCCCAAAATACTGGAGGCATAATTGCAATTAACTACTGCTAAGGCTGCCAGCTCAGCAGCAGCAGCTAAGCCATTCCCATGGCTCCTGAGTGAATTCACTGTGGTGGTTTTAGGAACTGGGCACATAGACCAGACCCACCAACTGAATCCTGCCAATGCACTTCTCCCTACTTCAAGCATCCTCCTAGAGACCTGGGGGGACAAGGCATCATTAACCTGGAAGGAGAGGCATCGACATGCAGCTAGAGCACCTGCATATAGAAGCAAGAGAGAAAACGCCTTTTCCCCTGGAGCTCATCCCTGCAAGGGCACCTGCCTTCCCAGCAAACCTTTACACCAGGATAAAACCAGTTCCCACTCAGCTGCTCCCATTTCAGCAACCCACACAGATGGTCTCCAACTTGTAGTCTTCAGACACAAAACCCACCTACAGCAGTTTAACCACATTCTTGTACCTGAGGGGCAAGGGCTAGCAAGCAACCCACCCAGCCTCTCCTCCACCCAGTAAGGAATCCTCAACAGGAATTTGTGGACCAGTCTCCATTCTTTTGGAAGTGACTTAAAGCTTCATAGAAACATGAGGCAGAAAGTGAAGAGTGTGAAAAATAACCAGGGATTTCCTCCCCACTACAGTCACCTTGCTGCCAGCCTGCTTCAGTCAAGCAGACAGAGGAGGGCTCCCTCCCACCACGGCTGGGACAAGCGTTTCCCTAACACTGGTTGTGAACCTCTCCCTCCAAACCGAGGTGACAGTACTGCACACCAGGCTCTTGTGCTCGGTCACATCGCAGCAGGCCAAGGAAGCTCCAAGCCAGTCTGGTAAAAGGAAGCTTTGAGCTGCCAGAGCTGTGGTGGGCAGAGACCACAGGCAGAGCAACAGCCATGTCCCAGGAGCCAAGCCACCTAACGCAAGTGCTGGAGAAGCAAACTGCAGAGATGAAAGAAGGGGGAGCTTCTCCATGAGAAGCGGGAGACAGTGAGAAAGAACCTCTTTACTGCTCTTTGGGTAAATACTCTACCCAATTTGTGTCACGTTCGTTGTTCAAGCACATAAAAGGAACGTGATTCAATGATGGGTTTAGCTATTTGTTGGTCTGAAATGTAATTCCAGATCTTTTTGGATGAAAAAGGTCCTACAGAAAATTAAAAAAAATTATATTAATCTCATCCTTCCAAAATAATTTTATTTTCTTTTGATGTAGCATCAAAGACTTTCGGGATATGTGTATCATTAACTATGCCAACCAGAAGAGCAGTGAATCCAAAGCAACAATTTACACTATGTGTAGCGAAAAACATGCATTAAATATTTCTAAATCTGATCTGGCAAGGTCAGGGGAGAAGCAGGGGCTTCCTCCTAACTAGCAAGACTTCCAGGAAGTTTTATACACAGCTTAGTTCTAGCAAAGGCTTTAGACATCAGGCCTCAAAAAGCACTATCTGCGTTGAAGGAGTCCATTAAATAATGCTCCAGCCCAAATGTTCTAGACAAATACTGAAAGAAGACACTACACAAGGCACGAGCCATTGCTGCAGTTCAAGACCCATCAGGCCTAGAAAAGTACATAAAGACTAACATATGAGGCTCAGGTGTCCATAGGGCAGACAGATCATTTAGTGCTCATTACTAACAAAAGAGCATCAAAAAATAGGAGATCTACAGCTCCCCTGGAACAGAACATTCATCTCCTCTGACCCTCCCCTTGCCGACTCTTGGAGCATGTGCACAAATCTGCTTTCAGCAAAAAGTTGGAGCTCAGTGCATTAAGGACAAAATTAGCTAAGCGAGTCTAATGAAGAGTATATGTTTCTTTTCAAGTTTCATTTTAATCTTTTGATGCCAGATGAAAGAAAAAATAAGATCCATCTCATAGGTATGCAACTGTTCCCAAAATGAGCACTGAACAGCAGAGATTCAAAACAGGCACAAAGATGAAAACAATATCCATATGTGGCATAAGTGTGTCATCCACAAACTCCGAACCCTGTCAGCGAGAAAGAGAAGACGATGTAGCAAAGGACCCCTCTCAGCCCTGGGTTCAATCCCTACCTCCCTCCCTGACAAGCCTCAACCCAGAATTCCAAGGAACAGAATACACCTCAAGTACCTGCAGAAAATCTGGACCCTACTGCAGGTCCTGGGACAACCAAATGTCTGCTGATGGGCTCTTCCAAACGCCTCATTCTCAGCTCTTCTATTTGCTACAGAATAGTAATCCTTTCAAACCTGGCACAGCCATGATCACCCAGCATCGACCCAAGCAAATAATGTTCTGCACAAGGACACCCCTTCCTGGCCGAAGCCTTACTGTCAAACCACAATCCAGTTTGTAAGGCTGGCTAGTCAGCTGCTCTCCTCAGAGACATTTATACCTATAATGATTCTATTCAAGTCAAATGAGATTCTAAATTTCCTTCAAAATAAGCAAGAGCAGAACACAGGATGTCAGAACAAGCATTGTCTGGAAGCAGAGGGAACATCCTTCTCACACCACTGATCTGGGAAGGGCAAAGGAAACAGCAGGGACAAGAGGAGGAAAAACCTGATTGAAAGCAGCATTCTGTCTACCGTCAAGCTACATTATTTTAAAGAACACAGCCAGCACAGACCATGATCTCTTCACCCTACATTATTTGCCCAATAACAGATATTTTTAGAGGCAGAAGGGGCTCATTAGGTTAGTTAATCTGATATCCTATGTAATACAGCTCATGAAATCCCAACCAGTTCCTCCTGCACTGAAACCAATTATTTTCTATGAATAAAGTGTTTCTTCTGGAGCAGTGTTAGGGCTTAATCTGATATAAGATCTCCAAATCAAATAAAGGAAGAATTCTAACCTACAATTTATTGTTACAGATATAATATTGCATACACCACAGTAAAACAAAGAGAGACATAAGCATTCTTCTCATCTGCCAAAAAAAGGACCCTTCCACCCAAAGATTCATATGCAATAGTTTCCAAGCTTCTGAAACGTGGCAGGATCTTTCTATTAAGCATGTGGATCTCCAGGAAGCAAACATAAGCCCACAGACTCAATCTCTTCAAGTTATCTTTTAGAGCTTCCTAAACAACAACCCAAGTTCCACACAGCCCAGAGATCACAGGTTGGAAACTGGTGCACTCCAGCCAGAGAAGGCTTGGGTTGTTCTTGTACCAATGCCTACAGCAGTGCAAAAAACAGGAAAAGCCCAAGCGGGTGTTATCCCTGTCTTTTATTCTATAAAAGCTTTACACAAAACAGCACCTTTCAAAGATGCTACATTCACACAATGCCAGGGTAACTGGCATGGAAGCCAAAATTTCTGATATAAATTCACATTTAATTGACTACAAGAGACTACCAATGTGTTTTTACCTTAAAACCACCAAAACTATCACAAGGAAATACAGATTCAAAGCTTCAAGTAGGGGGAGTGGGAAAATCATAAATTTCAATGACATACCCTGACACGTGTAGCAGAAGAGTAAAGAAGATTAGTTACCCCCCAATTACCTATTATTAAAGGCTAGCCTCGAAGGAATGTCTCCCAGAAAAAAAATTTCCATAAGATACAAAGTTCAAATACAACTTAATCCTTATTAACATGCACACAAGTAGCACCGGCATAGATGTTATTAAAAGCATTTCAAGAGTTAAAACTAAAAAAATACACCTTTCCCACATGAGCTGTTGTGTTCATACAAAATTACATCCCATCTCTGGAGAGCCTGCACAGGATCACGCTTCAAGCAGCACATTGCAGGAGGTGGGGTCAATCTGAGTTTCTTTGACTCTAAAGGCAGCAGGATCTGGCTGTTAATTAAGTACTAGATTTCCCATTGTCCCAATCCTACCACACCTTTCCTGAGTAAAAAAGGCAGCTTTTGGAGCATTTTTGTACTAGCTGCTGCTCAGCCAAGTTTGGCTACAAAGCCATTTTTTCCGGCATATATTCACTCATCAGAACTGCTGCTTTCACTTATCACAAATGCCTTTCTGATCCCCAGAAAGCAACCCCCGGTAACACATTTAATTTCCTTCCTCCCAGCTTGAAGATGCCAGTCACCCACAACTGCTGATAGCCATGAAGCAAACAGAAGGAAGATAAACAGGCTCAAGTCATCTTCTTGACCTCTCAGAAGTTTTTCCTGGCTCACCTCCCACCCTGATGAACACCATCTAATCAAAGCCCTGCCCACAGCCTCTTCTCTTTGCCTGTGTTTACCTCGCCCCAATTTAATAGCACACAGCAGAACCTGTTCCTGCTCTGTTGCTCTCAGAGTGCCACATGACAGTCACCAGGGGATCTCTCCCCACAGGGGAAAAGCAGGGTCTATCCCACCCTCATCCTTCCCCGCAGCCCATCTTTCCTCCGATCAGCAGCCCCTTTCCTCTCCAGGCTCCTGCCTGCCCGCTCGGATTCCCCAGAAGGCTTTACCCAGGCCTTCTGAACCGCCAGTGTTACGCCATCGGCACAACTAGTTCTTTGAGACACGGCTGCTTACCCAGCTACCGACGCTCTGTCAGCGAACGTCTCCTACACCCAGAGCACAGCCTTCGCTCGGCAACGACCAAGGGCTGCAGCTGCACCGAGTGGGCCCCTTGGGCTGGGAGGGTGCTGACAGCAGGACCACCCCAGCGACCCCTCCGTGCCTAGTCCAGCAGAACTGTACTCATGTGGGACTGATTATCTTGGGATCATCGTAAGATGCACGCCTACAAACAACTGCAATATATTTGGATTCTAGTTAAAACCAGAAAACACGTAACACGTACAAGTACCCACGCAGAGTATCTAGTACATATTCCAGCATTTCATCTTGGATCTTCTCTCTAAATCAACTCTCCCTTCATCTCATTTCCCTCTTTTATATTGGCTGAAAAGATCGGCAGCCCATGAAATCCACATGACCTAAATGAGTTCACTGCTACGTCACGAGAAACGTGCTCTCCATGGACAAAAAAAGTCAGCAAGCCACTCACACTACCTTTCACGTCACTCAGTGTTGTAACACAGCTACCACCTAGGTAAGCAACCAACTCTCCTTCTTATGTGTTTGTCCAGCTACAGCACACTCTTCCACTGCAATTCCCATGCACTAACTCCTCTTGAAAAGAGGCACCACAAAACTCTTTGAAAGATGAAGGTAACAAGACATCCATCAATTACCATCAGCCCCAGATACCTCGGTGATAGCACAACGAAGGGTAAACAGCCGAGAAGAGACCATGTTATTACCTAATACTCAGCTCTCTGCCTCCTTAGGAACTTGAAAGACACTTTTCCAGTTTATTATGTTTCTATTCTCTCTTGGAGTACTTCATGCAGACCCAAAATCCACCCCTTCCCATTTGTCCTAAACAGCTCAAAGTTCTCACATGGCTCTCAGGAGCTCACCTATCAGCTGTTACATATCCTTTCCCTTCCAGCTTTCCCAAATATTCCAGCTCTGCCCCATCACTGCTGTTGTAGCAGGAATTGTCTTACCCTGGTACCTTGGCTAGGATGACCTTTCCTTTCACACCTCACCCCTCTCTAGCAGCGCTGAACGTTGAAGTTTTCATCTCCCCACCTTCAAAGCACTGTCACTGTGCCCAAGATGTCAGCTCATGTCTTCCTGTTCACCTGTGGTGCCAGTTCCCATCACACCGCCTCTAGGTCCAAGATTTCAAACAAGAGCCGCTGCACTTTTCTCCATACATGCCCTCCCGCTCCGGAAAAGCTTCTCATTAACTGTAAGCTAGCTCACTAGAACAGGCAATGCCAGAAGGTAAGGGATGAAAGTGCATGGAGAGAGTGGGACGCAACACGGAGAAAGAAGCAGGGCTCTTGAAAGGCAACAAGAAAGCTCAGATCTTGATGGGGAACGGAGCTGATGGAGTCTTTCACAAGCAGACTTATTCACAGTCCAGCAACATTATACAGGTGACAACTTTCCAAAGACTTTAAGGGGCAGAAGGAAGAAGAGGCAAACAGTAGACTACCCGTAAAGCCACCTATGCAAGCCTGGAAGAAAAGCTTTAGCCAGACAAAAGGAAGACAAATATTCCAATCTGTAAGAGCCGGTACCTCCTAAACCCTGTGTGCAGTATCAGCTTTCCATACAACATCCAATCTTTGCCGATAAACTCCTTCTGGAGGTCAAGCAGTTCATCCATGCACCTAACAATGGCACATCAAAGGCACCCTTCATTCTTCAGGATACAACCCTGCACTGACAATGGTCTTAATTTAAAAAGCTAGGAATGCATCTGCCCAAGGATCATTCTGTCCACAGCACCCTAATTAAACAGTAAGAACACGCACAGATGCACTGTCTATTGAGGAGTATTGGTTTAAGGAAGGTGCTGCACCAGCACCGACCCATCAGCCACAAGCACATGGGATTCCCTCCGACACTCAGGTACGCTTTCACTCAGTCGTGAACACCAGGGCTGTTGATGAAGCTATTACAGAAACTGTGTTCTTAACAGGTCTGGCTCCACCAGGCAACCTTGGTGATGGGCATGTACCAGTAAAAGCCCATAACATTCAGCTTTAAACATCACTGAACAAGTGGCATCCCCTTTATTAAAGCTCCCAAGAGACAAAGCCCACCCAAACTGTTAAAAGCAGACATTATTTCCACGTCACTGCACAAGCAGAGATGCCTCCATTTGCGGTAAGATTTCCAATCAGACCTAATGTGACTATGTCAGTCAAATGGAGAGTTACAACAGTACAAGGCAAAAATGCTGTCTTTTAATGGATACAGTGCTAATAGAAGACACAAAGAACTAGGACAATTAGCAGATAGAGCCAATTTCTAACACACAATTCCCAGTCAATACAAGCACTACACAGTACAATTTCAAAACACACTGAGTAGAAGCAACTTCAGGTTTTCTATTTGCTATAAGCAGGTTCTCAACCACCAGCAGACTGGTGTGAACACACTCACCCTGGCAAGGTGGTAAACACCACAAATAACCCTCGCAAGGCTTCCATGCTCCAAGAGACCCTGCCAGCCTTCACACCTGCATGCACGTCCTGCCCATGTGAGCAGAGCCAGCCAGATGGGTACAGCAGCATGGGGCTCTACCACCTCGTTTTTCGTTGTTTCCACAAGCTTCTCTCCAGAAGCTAATTTTGGAGATGAGAAAAGCATTACTGTATGTGAACATTTTCTTTCTCACAGTTAATGCAGGGCCCAATCCTACACATTCTTTCCTCTGGCTAAACTCCCAGCCACCCTATAAAAAAATTATCTCGCTCTCCATGCTCTGATTACTGGGACTCTGCTCTGATTCTTGAATACTCAAATGTTGCTTTGTTTTAAAGTTTTGTATTTGGCACACAAGCAATACCAAGTAAGGAGCATAACAGGTTTTGTCTAGGGAAAAAAACCCACTGGTCTAGGAAGAAAGTAATGAACAATTTGTGGGAGATAACATTCACTGGGAAAAAAAAATCAGACACTACATCTCCACTGTGTTCCACACTTTCTCTCCTGAATTTAATGATACGGACACAGAGCAGACACATGGGATACAAATACATCAGGCAGCTTTATACAACTTCACACATAGCACAGTCCAGCCATCAGAAACCTGGAGCTCCGAGTGAGACAAGCAATAGGACAAACCCAAGTGCGCTGAGCCTCAGCTAGACTGTCAGCGGTACCTTGGGTGGCTCATCTTAGAGTCAGCTCACATACCTTAAAGACAAACCCAAACTGCTATGCGGTGATCACTGGCATCCCAAAAGCATCTATATGCCAGTCGATTCACATAGGTACTTCTGACATCAGGACACTTGCCACTTATGTGCTAATAAGTTTTGTTTGAAAACAAGAAACAAGGTTTAAGGCTTTGACTGTAAACAATGTTATGGTGGATGAGCCCAAGGGTCCTTGCAACCTGAAGTACCCTGAGATCCTATGAGCTGATCCTACTACTGTACAGGAAATCTTACCTTTCAGGCTCAAAATGCAACTGCTACAAAAGGAGGGCTGCCAAAACCACGTATCTGAAACAAGAACTACCCCTGCCTAGTCTAGTGGGCTGGTCCTCCAAAAACTAGCACAGGTGCACTTAATGCAAGAACACACTAGAAGGTTAAAAAAAAAGTATTTTTATTACTATATATTAGGTATTTTTCAGTCCTATTTTTAAGAAAGAGATCATTAAACTGTTACTCTATATTCTTCCCTCTTCCCATAACTTCTGAATTCTTCAACCACTTTGGCAAAAATCAACCTAACACGGTGGAGAAAAACAGAAATTTCAAAGGTATTATGCTCTTACAAATATAGTAACCAAAAGAGGTTCCATTAAAAGACAGACTTCAGCATGAGGAAAACCACAGCATTAGACACCAGGAAATCTACATGGAAAACGCCAAAGGAAATGAGGCTTCATAAAACTTTTTTGCTTACAAAATGACTTAATTAAAACTAGACAAAGTCAGAGGCAACTAGACCCCACTGCCAGTGGGATTGTCAGTAGGTGATTTTTCATGCTTAAGTTCAAAGGGTGAGACAAGAAGGGCTTTCAAGACAACTTCAAGGAATATCCAGCAAAGACGACATGGAAGAGTGTGCATGCTTCCAGCTGAGACGTGAACAGGCTTGGTTGGTGGGGGACCCTGGGGGCTGATGAATATTTCTTTCATTATCAAGAGGACAACAGAACTCCACTGAGCCATTTAGAGACTAGCAAAAAATCAAGATGCCCATAAATCCACTACTGGAACTAACCTCCAGTTCAGGTAACGATCCTGTGGCAGGAGACACCATGTCAGGGAAAATGAGGATTCTCCCCTACTCACCCTCCTACCTACTACCTGTGGGGGGAGGTGATCACATGTGCATATGAACAACCACTAATTCTAATCCAGAGGTAACAGGCACATGATCCTCAGGCACAGCATGTCCAGACTCCGGTAGTCACTTTAGGATTTCTCAGGACCTAAACCATTACACTTTTTAAAATATTTGTGCTTATGCAGTGTTGGAGCAGTTTCGAGCACAGCATTGTATCTGTTCAACCAGACAAAGGACTGAAATGAACCTTCCCCATCCCTGTGCATAACTCTGTTATTCTATATTGTATATAAACTGTTCAAAATCATCACAAGATCTATCCTAAAGTCAAATAAATGCCTTGTCCTTACCTATCCCTCTCCAAGAGTTTTCCAATGTTCTTGCTGCAGGCAACTTTCATCTCACACCCAGACTAAATTTACTCACAGTCAGTTTATACCCATCAGTTCTTGTGCTAACCTTGCCCTTTAGATCTAATAGTTCTTTCCCCTCCCTGGTGTTCACCCCTCCGGTGTATTTATAGACAGCAGTCAGATTCCCTCTCGGCCTTCATACTCTAAACTAAACAAGCCAAACTTATAGTCTCTCTGGTTAGGCAGGGTCTCCAATCCCCTAAACACCACAACTAGCCCTTCCCTGCACCTGTTCCAGCTTGAATTCCTTCCTTGCAGACGGGCAACTAGAACTGTACAACACATGCCACGGAAGGGCCCAACAAGGCGCTGCACAACAGCATTAGTACGCCCTTATCCCCGTGGAAATAAATCCCCAATAATCTGCCTTTCCCACCGATGCATCAGCTGTGACCCTCAGCCCACAGTCAAGTCATACACCCAAGGTTTCCCAAGAGCTAGGGAGCTGTGTTAGACCTTTGAATAAACCCCAGTGACAAGCACTGAAGTGCTGCGACTGAAACACTACACCAGCATTAAAGGAATAGCTTTATTCTCTCAATTTAGTAACCACAATGGTTCGGTCTGTCATCTGTTGACCAGACTCTGGGTCCCAGGCGAGTGCCTGCTTGGCCCTGCCAATGCTGAGGCAGCCACACTACCAAACACCCAAGAGAAAATGGCTCTTAAAAAAAAAAAGCCATAAACAACGCTCTCGTCCTGAGCCAGTTTCAGCACAGAAGTCCTATGGGAATGTAACATAAATCTGGCCAGAAAGTGAGATCAAGGGCTCAAATCTCTACAAGCCAGAAGGATATGCAAGGGAGGCACTTACTCTGTATCTCATATTTCTGCTGTCTCCACCGAGAGACAGGATACCGAGTTACAGACCTTACCTGTGCCACAATGGCAACAAACTCCTGTCCTATTGATCTCAACACTGGGTGTCTGTTCTTCACTCCCTTGAGATCCTGTAGGTTCTCACTATTTACATTTGATTTCATAATACATTGGTAAACAACTGAAAGATCCTGTTGCACATTACACTCGGGCTCCCAAAAGGGTTGGTTTGTTTTATACAACCAGTAGCACATCCACATTGTATATAAACCAAGCAGAAAGTGCTACTCCTCAACTACAGTTCTTCCCAGCCCAGCTGGAAAAATACAACCCTTCCTGCTATGTCATCATTACTGCATTTTAAGCGTTAAGACAGACCCACAGGAAAACTCTAAAAGCTGACTTGCTACAGCAGTTAATTTTTTTCCTGTCCTGAATTTGAAGGACTGAGGCTCCTATTAAATTTGATCTGGCCCAGCTGCTACCAGTCTCCTGTTCTGCACTGCACCCCCCACGGCACTCCCCATATTGCTGATACCAAATAGGTAGGAGCTGCACCATACCCCGATCAAATTACCACACAGAGCACTGATGTTGGAAAGGCAGGCCCAACTACTACAGCCACAGAAAACCAGACTGATCAGCTGGACTGGGAATCAGCATCAATGCCTACAGGAAACTGGATCTCTCAGAGTCAAAAGGCTGCTCCCCCATAAGTTTAAAGCAGGAAAACCCACCTATTAGAAGCATGCTGACACAGGAGCCTAGAAGTCAAGGATTGGGCACACTCTGCAAATGCAGTTCAAGCCCCCTGAGCCTCCAGCCCTTCCCAAGATAGCTTCCCTCCACACGAGAGGAGTGGTCAGAAGTAGTATTTGCCAAGATACCTTTTGCAATACAGGCATATGCCAGGAATAGGCTCTACTCACAAGTCCAGATCTCAAGATCACTTCCTCCATTGTCCATTTCTCATATGTTTTAGGCATCAAAACTAATTTAATTCCTTTTTATTAGCATTACAGCTTCAAGGTGAAAAGGTTTTCAGGGATGAAACTGCTACATGAATGTGTGTATTACTGATCCTCATGTACCCTCAACATCTCAAAACTCACCAGCTAACAGCAGCTGCTTGGAAACCTTTCACAACTCTCTTCCCCAGATGGTGAAGTCTTTCTTTTTTTTTTCCCCTGTGCATTAAAGACTCAACAAAACACACCAAATTATCATATCAACCCGTAGCCATGCATGATAATTATTTCTTAAATCAGGATTTCTTCCACCGAATTTCAACCAAAATAAACACGGTATAGAGAACAAATGTGTGCTTATAGTGAACAACCATTCATCAGCTTAAGTAACTCTAATGGATGCCACTTTAAACTAAGCCTGCACCATCTGTTCTACCCCTCAATTAGCACAGCCAAAAAAAATTATTCAATACACAGTTTAAGAAAGCCAGCTAATTTATGTAAGTTTTATTTCTCTTCAGCTCAGTGAAGCATGCTCTTGTAACGCCTGATATTCAGATACAGATCAGAATGGAAGGCTGCTTTCTCTAATGCTATTAAGAGTTTTGTCAGGGGAAATAAAATTTCCCTTCAATATTTCATCATGTTAAAAAAAAAAATTCTCTGTCACATCTCGCCATACATTTTATCTTAAAGAGTGTGACGTCTCCGTAAGTAACAAAATCATCTAGGAGCTAAACAAATCAAATCTGAAGTCCTGCACACACGAACGCAAAAGAACCTCAAGATACAGCTCATATCCTGGGCTGTATCCGGAAAAGTGTGGCCAGCAGGTTGAGGGAGGGGATTCTCCCCGTCTGCTCTGCTCTTGTGAGACCCCACCTGGAGTGCTGCGTCCAGCTGTGGAGTCCACAACATCGGAAGGCTATAGACCGGTTGGAGCAAGACCAGAGGCGGCCACGAAGATGCTCAGAGGGCTGGAGCACCTCTGCTATGGGGACAGGCTGAGAGAGTTGGGCTTGTTCAGCCTGGAGAAGAGAAGGCTCCGGGGAGACCTTATTGCAGCCTTCCAGTACCTGAAGGGGCTACAAGGAAGCTGGGAGGGGACTTTTTACAAGGGCCTGTAGTGACAGGACAAGGGGTAATGGGTTTGAATTGAAAGCAGGGAGGTTTAGATTAGATATCAGGAAGAAGTTCTTCCTGGAGAGGGTGGTGAAGCACTGGAACAGGTTGCCCAGAGATGTTGTGGATGCCCCATCCCTGGAAGTGTTCAAGGCCAGGCTGGATGAGGCTTGGAGCAACCTGGTCTAGTGAAAGGTGTCCCTGCCCATGGCAGGGGGGTTGGAACTAGATGGTCTTTAAGGTCCCTTCCAACCCAAACCATTCTATGATTCAGCCCTGCAGAGCTCTCACACTGACAGACTGGGTCTGCCAGCACAGCCTTCCTTGTTCAGCCAGGAGGCTGAGCAAGTGGAAGTGCCCTCAGCCACGGGGGTCTGTTCTCCGCATCAGTTCCTAACTCCCCTTTTGAAGGCAAAGCCCAGCCCTGCAAGCACAGAGCCTCACGCAGCTCACGCTGTGCTGGGGCGAAGGGATCATCCCATGCAAGGGCGAGATACCCTCCTGAGCAAGCATAGCCTCTGCAGGCAGAGTAGCGGAGCACCAGAAAATCCCTACCCGCCAAAGGGCAGGGGAAAAAAAACTTTCATCCAGTTCCTTACCGCAAAGCTCCACCAGTTTCACTTCCAACTGGCCTCTCCTACCACACTGCAACATGAGAAAACACTGAGTAGAACCCCTCTTGAATTTGATGGACCCTGACCTGCCTGAAGACAGTCACCACCAAATCTCCAAGCCAAGTTTATTCTTGGGTGCTGCTAGTCAAAAGCAAACCAGCAATACCAAGGGCTACTTTCACTGAAAGCACAGGGAAGAGAAAGGTGCAAGAGACCTCATCCCCATTGCTAAATGGAGGCAATGGCAGGATACTCTGTCGTGGAGAAGCAGGCAAGAGAAAATCACTGCCAAACACTTTCAGTTCAACTCTATGAATATCAGGCTGATAGAAAACTGCTTTAATATCCTGGGCATATTTCTTTACATTACACCTCAAAATGAAAAAAAAAAAAAAAATCAATGGCACATCATATTCTGTATACTGAGAAAGTACATGGACCACAGATGAGTCAGGAGATCCTGCATACTTAACAGCAGCATTGCTAAATACTGCCATAGGCAGCTCAGAGTGAGACTGTTCATCAAGGAATTACTGATGAGATTTCAGCTGTCTCCCCTTGCTACAGGGCTGTAAAGCTGAGAGGACATGCTGAAGCTCCTGACACGGACGGCTGCGTTGTTTTGCTCTGCATCTCAAAGCAGACAGTTCAGTGCAGGCCTGTTATTTTTCAGGGATTCAAAGCTCTGCAAAAAATAACTCCTTGCTTAGCAGGGGAAGAAATGGAGTCCAGCAAAACCCACCATCCTGAAACAGCACAGACCAAGCAAACAAAGCACATGAAAAAACAGAGCAGAGGCAGGGTTCCTCTTTGGTCTGCAATATCCTGCAATACCTTCTGCAGCTCAACCTCACTACTGTGCCCCACAACTCCTAGTGCCCATGCAAACATGGGCTGTCGGCTCTAAGGGACTGAGGTCCAGAGAAGCGCAAGATCTCTGAAAGAGAAATCATCTTTTCACCCTCCACCTACCTGTAAATACTGCTGGGAAGACGCAGGCCAGGCCTGGTCTGTTGGGTGAAGTTCAGGCACACTCCAGGCAAGCACAGATATGGACCTCAGTGCCTTGCCTCATACAACCATCCTCATGCTTCCTCGACCTGAAAAGCATCCCAAACTACGCAGTGCCTTCTGCACCTAAGGCAGCTGCCTGTCAGGAAGCTGGGATCAGCAACCAGGTCACAAGGCCATTTGTTAGAAGAGCAGAGTGCTGAGTGCTAGCAGAAGTGTGTCAGGTCTCACTGTTCCACCTGTGATGCTTTTCCAGACTTGGACAGCACCGAGGAAAGAAACGCATCTCTTTCGCCTCCATCATTGCTTTTTTTGCCGCATCACTTGAAAAAGAAGATTGCATTGTCTCCAATCCCACTGCTGAGGTCAAGGACTTCATAAAACAGTGTGAAGTTACAATAGAAACAATGTACAAAAGACACCAGAGCCTAGAAATGTCAAGGATGGTCATGACACATAGCTCAAACTTGAACGTATGCCCATGAGGAAGAGTGCTTGAGCCCGCCCTGTAAAGGAAAAGGAATTTCACCATCAGTTGAGGCTCCTTCTAATCCAAACTGAACTGGATTGCCTCAGAGAGGTTACTTCTCTCTGGCTGATGTTTCCCCAGAGATAACATATAGCTTAAGTGTTTAGTTAGAAGAGTCCTAGACAAGCAGGAGCCATGAATCAATCGGACGCTCTCCCAAGAAAATGGGTCTGTTACCCAAACACAGCCCAAGTCTGAGGGCACACACTTTATCACTGCAGTGTTAGGCAATTTCAGATCATCCAGATCATCTCAATCTTTAAACTGACACTCT
>NW_010258844.1:32836-47088 GCF_000690775.1 Eurypyga helias
GGTGAGCAGAGAAACAGACTGCAAATATAATGGCTTTTTCAACCGTGACCAAACAACTGCAGTTGAGCTCTCCAGATGGCTATTCTAGGGCAGTCATGCTTGGCCTTTCACTCTCAGGGTTGTTACACTAATCCATGAACTGGATCAGATGACACCAGCTACCTCAGTTTCTCTCACACCAAACAGAGCTGAGCTTCCAAAACCCCACCCCACAAGCAGTCAAGAATCACCGGCGGGCAGAAGGCAGCAGGCAACAATTAGGCAGATGCGGGCATTAAAACCAAATGAAGAGATAGATGGACATGTGATGACGTGCTACGCCTTGGCTGGACACTGAAGCAGACCTCACTACCCTCCAGGTAGCCAGTTTGCTCCATTCACAGGTTTCACATCCCTCTATTAGACTCATTCACTGGGCAAACACCCTCCAGACATCCAAGACGTGTCTGTTGTGCTTAGCAGTACTTATTAAACCTAGCAAATGCTATCTACAGAAGACGCGCATTAAGGAACAGCCAGCTCAGCAGCCTAAGTTCTGGAACAGTCACTGCAGTACAGAAGTGTCACCAGTTTGTTACTGGAAAATTAATAACACTGCAAACACTAAGCGTGTAGTTCAACAGGCAGAAGACTGGGAAGGAGAGTGGAGGTGAGAGAGAGAAAGTTATCCCAAAAGAAATCCTGCAAACTAAGTATGATGCTGGAATTAAAGTACTGCATAGCTCTGGGATCCACATCACCCCATGAAATCCATGCAAAATAGCACATTTTGTAACAATTTCAAGTTTAGTGTGCTTGGG
Source organism: Eurypyga helias (assembly GCF_000690775.1). Classification (NCBI taxonomy): domain Eukaryota; kingdom Metazoa; phylum Chordata; class Aves; order Eurypygiformes; family Eurypygidae; genus Eurypyga; species Eurypyga helias. The sequence continues at coordinate 33,637 of NW_010258844.1, forward strand.
TTATCTTTCCCCTGAGAACCATGGGAAGTCTGTAGGGCAAAGCCAGTTAGCAAGAATGGGGGGTATAGGAACATGCAACGCTCCCAGAGAATTATATATGCACTGCTTGTTCATGACAGCAAACTAGCATTTCTTCATGTGCTCCGCCAGAATAGATCCTCTATTGAGAATGTATTGCCTTTGGTGACTTGTTGGTTGGGGTTTTTCTGTTCCTACATGTCGAACAGCTACCAGAGCTGCTTGTTGACAAAAATGAAAAGAAAAAAATGCAGCTGTGCAGGAGCCTTGACCAATACACTGCAATCTCACACTTACCAATCAAAATCTTTGCTAAAAATAGCTTAAATTAATCTGAGGGTGTGAAGCTCCAGAGCCCTGGCAACCTATATGGCTAGTCTCTCCTTCAGTTTTACAGGAGAGCACTCCAGTACCACTCCCAGTTAATTATCTTCAGGCTCAGCTCTGTAGGAACTGCAACTCTCAGATTTATCTGTATTATTTATTTATTATTTATCTGTATTATTTTATCTGTATTTATCAGAAAGGAACAAAGTCTCCTATTACATCCCACACAGCAGCTTAAGTACGCTATTAGGCTTGTCAGAGTGCCTCATGAAGGGACCAGGACAGAAGTTTTCCAGCCCACAGCTGAGAACCCCTCTCCACACCCACAGTACATGGGAGTGGTAGGACTTCCTCACTAAGACCTGTAGGGAGATGAAGCAATGGCAGGGATAACAAGGCAGTGGCATTCCAGATCCTACCAACACTGTCAAATTCAACACAACATACACACCCACTACTTTTCCCAAGCTAAGTGCAGTAGATCTATTGTAGCTGCCCCCAGAAAACAGGAAAAAAATTCTAGCAAGATTTAATGACAGTGAAAAATACTGCTGCTTATATATGCTTTTTGCAGTTTTGTAGGCTTTTTTAATATGGCAGCAAATCATCAACATTGCTAACCACCGGGATGATCAAAGCATGCCACCAGCTAACAAGGTACACAAAGAAACCAGGATATCAAAGTATGCATACCAAATGTAAACCCCATTTACTGATTTCTTACTGCCTTGATTCCTCAATATCTTATCAACTACCGAGAAACGGGTCACATATGGTTGATTCAGCATAATTATCACCTTACAGAACAGCATATTAGAAAGTCTACTATATCACTTTCACTTAGATCAAGTAGCACTTGACACTGAAACCTCTTGAGTATAACCACATTCCATCTCCCAAGTCTTACCTTGTAATTGCTGGAATTTACCCAAGAAGTGGCCAGTCCATCAACCATTTTATCCAGCATAGTCTGATCATGTTCAAGATCAGCTGACTTGTGTTTATCCGAGAAGTAATCAATCAATTCCTGGCCAACCTGGAGTCTCTTGCCAACATCCTTCTGCAGCACCTGCGCTAAGCAGTACTCCATACTGGGCTCCATAGTGTCTCAGAAATACAGCACCAGCAAGAAAGCTAGAGGGCAGCAGGTCTGAAAAATCCCTCTATAAACATACGCGGGAGGTCGCCTCTTTGTTCAATGAAGGTTACTGAGGGTCTGGGTTTCAAAGATGCAATTCTGAGAATGGCAACAATGCACCATGTGTGTGTGAACAGCAGCTGGCAGGATATTAAAAGTCCAATTCAAATAACTAGTAATAGATGAAGCAACGAGCTGTGCTGTACTGTTGAGTCTGCGGTAATTCCCAATTCAGCAGTCCATTCTGAAAGAAAAAGAACAGTATTATAGGTTAAATTAAGACTGGAGCAAAAAAAGATCGAAAGCATGTCACAAAATAGGTTATTCATATACAGCTGTGAAGCTGTGACAAGCTGGATACGAGCAGCATTGTTCTATTTTAAGAAATCAGACAAGGTAGGTCAGGACAAAAACCTTCGGTTATTCTTTACAGCAGCAGTTCCACATCAGTTCCCTAGAAGTTTTAGTGACAGACAGTAAACCTGGGGCTTAAGTAAGGGCTGATTAGTAATCAGTATTATTGCAACTGCCACCATCACCGCCCACCCACAAATGCAGAGACACCATCCTTAAGCATGTCACCAAAAAAACGCATCTGCTTTAAGAAGTGAAAGCAGAAGAGGTCTGGATCCTGTTTTGACTGTTGGCCTTCAGCATTAATGCCATCAGCTGGCCAGCAAGGTACAGCTCAGGAACATGAAACCAGCAGTTTTCAAAAACTAGGCACCCAAGTTGTTTCCAGGCTGAACCCTGTTATATCCCAACTACACATGCCCAGTGAAGAGCACTGGCTTAGTGCAATAGTGTAAAAACAGTTCAGTCAGCCTGTGCTGTCCCGAGAACCAAGGCCATAGACAAGAAAGGCCAGGCTAAACTTGGCTACCACTCAGGCACAGCATCAACCTGTGAAGTAAGCTGTTGGCTTCTGGGTAAAAAAAGGCTATATATCTGGGGTTTGGTTACGTCCCTCAATCCTAGAAACTCTCTTGTCCAAGGACTTTGTTAGGGACCCAGCTGCAGGGGTTTTTTTGTCCTTCCATTTGCAGCCAAATAAATCCCTCCAGGCAGCCAGGGAACAGACCCCCAGCCTGACCTCCACCCTCCCACAGTCCTAGGCTCCCAGCATCACCATGATGCTTCCCAAAGCGCTCCCTCGTCACAGGTTAGCTCTTCTAAGAGCAGGTGATAAAAGTCCAGAGCGTCTCTTTGTTTCCTGTCTATTAATATGTATAGGTAGAAATCTGCACTATGTTTTCCGCCAGCATGAGGAAAGCAGGTCAAGCTTAGAGCACGGGAAGAGGCTGCGGAGCAGACACCTGGTTCAATAAACAACTGGAAGGAAGCTGGAGGCACAAGTTCACTAATTAGAAGTACTGGGGCAGCAAATCTAAGTATCTTCTGTTTGAGCAAATCAGGTCTTCACAAAAGACTTAATAAAACAAAGTAGAACTGACAGCAGATGGGATGTACACAAGAACCCTGGCCTGGAAACGAAAGCACACAGCAGACTATTTCAGTTCATTATCTCACCTCCAGCCTCCTCGGCCAGACTTTAACAGCCACATCTCACCAACACCAAACACAGCATCTGGAGGCAGCACAGAGGCTTGTGGTCCTGAGCTTCCCTAACGCCCCAGGTGCTGCCAGACCCATCCCAACTGCCCGCACCGCTCATCCATCTGGCAGGAGGAGTCACAGAGAGCAGGTCCCTCAGTTCCAGGTGGCCAGTTCAAATCCCTGCTGGCTGACAGCGAGCAAAACTGGTTCCAGGGACTCACCTCAGCCAACTGCCTGGCACAGCTCACCATCAGCCAGAAGGGATTGCGTGTGCCTGCAGACTAAGCTCCCTCCTCACCGGCAAAACCTCACCCTCCAGAGCAGTAAGGAAGCATTAGCTGCAACTGCACACACAGCACCGGGAGATTTAAGGTCGTGCCACAACGGCTTTCTGCTTGCGACCACTACCACAACCGGCACTGCCTACAGAACATACCAAACTCTCACTCTTATGTACTTCAAGTCACCTCAAGAGTAATTCCACTTCAGATTCTAAAATTGTCAACACCACCCCAATCAGTACTCTTAAAGCAACGCCTTTTTCCTTTCTAGAGAGACATTGCTTCCAAACCAGAGGAAAGCCATGCCTTTCCTTACTGCTGAAGCTAGCTGCAGTTTAGCACCAACTCCGAAAACAGTGCTCTGGTATTTTCCATCCGCAACCAGAATGGCTGACGACACGGCTCCAACTACCCACCCATGGCAGCACGGGCTAAAACCAGAGCCACTTGGAGCAGTCGTGAAAGCGCAGCAGGAGCCTTCCTCTGAGCCTCCCTGTCTGCACCTTTGAACGTTGTTGGCCCTGCCCTGCCCGCTGGCATGGGCTGCTCTTACTCCTTGCCACAGGCGCTCCTTAGGCGAGACAGGAGTCTCTAAGCACGGAAGAGAAGGTTTTGCACACAGTAGGGCAGCGTTTCACTGGATACCTTGCCAGCAGAGCTACTGGAGAAGGGGCAGGTGAGTGGTAGTTAGCAGTTACCGTGTTCTAGCTGGAACCTTTCAGGTTAGCTGTGTGGTTTGCCTCGGGACACCAGAAGCTGCACATGTATTCCAAAGGGGGCTCTGCTGTTAAATCAGATAGAACATGGTGAAGAAAGTCCCCTAATTGCATTTAAAATGGAAATGTGGAACTTGCTTAAACTTGAAAATTCAGATTACAGGAGGGTGTGAATGACAGACTTACCCAGAATAGCCATCTTTTATGAACTGCACACACAGACAAGTCCCAACACATCCAAGAAACCAGGAGCTGGCCATACTGCCATGAGAAAGGAACACTCGAAGTTTCAAACCTTTCTTCTACATGGTTTTCATTTAGGAGTTTATAAGCCTCTGCCTACAAGCGCAGCAGCAGTCTAATCTTTTATACAGCAAACTAAGAGAAAAAAATTTCTCCCAGACCTCCTCATTTTTTAAACATGTGAAAGACAACATAGGATAGAAATTACGGTGCACTACAGAAGACCAGATTTGTGTCAGTCTTGAGGACTGTAGTCAAAAGATAATTCACTATACATTATGGCATCACCATCCATACAGGGCAGAAGAGGCAGAAATAACTCTGAATCCTGGGGAAACCAGTAATAGTAAGCCAAGGGGAAAGGCTCAAGCTGGCTTGGATCTACCAGCCAACAGGTGTTTAAGCTGCACTTTTTTTAACCAAAAAAAAAAAGCGCTTTTCCACACATGTTAGGAAGTCTGTTGACTCTCCTTCTTCCGCACAGGAGGAAGTGGAAAAAATACCACCTGAGAAAACCAAGACGCAAGCTGACAAAAAATGAACCTCCCAGGCAGTGAAGCGTACAGCTGCTATACCCCGTCAAGTCTGAAATAACAGGGCAGATGCTTCCCACAAAACAAGCTTTGGAAAACACAAAGCCACAGCCTCAGCCCCAGTGGTCGGCCCACTTCTGCTCCAGCAGAATTTAAATGCCATGGGTTTCAGGTAGCCAATGTTACAAGACAATTTCAGACTAAGCTTTTGAGAACAACCTCTTAGCATAGAAGCACAGTCATGCAGAAATCAAAATTAACAACTCAGTGGCACAGGTCCTGTGTCTGGAGCTCCTCCAAGTTGAGAAGGGTTCTGAAAACAGGCTCCAAAGCAAGGGTTGTCTCCAATCCTCCTACTAGACTTGTGGTTTGCAGTCAGGAGGCCAGGTTAGGCTACGTCTGACATAACATTGACATGTAGACAAGATAATCCAAGAGGAAAAAATCTCCCCACCAGCCCAACTCTGTCGCTGCAAAAATTAAGTCCCCTCTTTCACTAAGCCATCAAAACAATGTGCTTAGTCAAAGCCTCTGCTAGTAACACCTAAATTTTTCCATCAAGAGCTACCCAGCAGAAAGCCACTGGAGAGGTTTAAGTTTAATGCCAGCTTAGAGCTCAAAATGATGAATTTAAAGGAGAAAGCTGACAAAGACTGAGCAGCCCAAAGTACTCAGCCCAGGTACTACCACCATAACACCATAAAAGTTGGTACAATTCACAGCAAAACGCATGGCTCAGCATGTAGAATAAGTCAATCCAAATAGTAATAAGGAAATATTCATTACCTAAGACGCTGTGGCAACATTAAACTGGGTATATAAGCCAATGAATTTTTTTCCGTGCTTAGGAAAACCCCACTGACCCAAGACTAAGTGAAGCTGCATTATTTGCAGCTCTCAAGTAAGCCTTCATCTTAGGCTAACTTTACAGGAAATTTTAAATCTTCCTCTTGCAACGAGGAAGGAAACCTGCAGCACGTAAAGAAAGCAATACTACCCTCCTGGGGGCTTGTCTATACTAGGGAGCTCTTCCAACATAGTTATCCGACTTTAAAGATTATACCCCACCCTCTCTGCTCTGGTCACCAGGCTGAGTTACCTTTGCCATGTTCCACAGCCATCTCCATTTGCCAAAAAACCTGCGCAGTCCACAACCTCCTCAGCCAACTGCTCTAAGACAACTAACTCAAGACACAAGCTTGCAGAAGGACAAAATACTGCTGCTCACAGTCGCTACAGGCAAAAGTCAGGGCCGCTCACTAGCCAGACCTTTCTGGTTACCTTCCTGCAGGTCTCTGTACCTACTTCTAGCCAGTAAGCTTAACTTGTAAACAACTTGTAACCGTGCCAACATTTTCTGCGGTGTCCTCGGGGGCTTTTCGTACAGACCAGCAGTTTTGGAAATAACCCAGTAACACTGTTGTACCAACAAGTCTCCTTCTTGACAGGTCTCAGGACCTAACTGCAGGCAAACTTCAGTAAAATTAGTTCAAGAGACTTCAGACAGACATTTCCTTGAACCTTGCCTTTCCACAACAAAGAACTCCTCCTCCAGGAGATCTCCACCCTAGCCAAATGCAGCCATTTTTCTAGTATAAAAGCTACCAGGCATCAAACCTGCCGTAGTTTACCAGTACTGGAAGGTGGGCAGTGTAAATACTTAACTAATGGGTTTGCCAGCAAAGCCCTCTCGCATCCCAGGGCAAGTTCAGAGCAATGAGAACAGCACCTAGAAATCATACACTGCAAAGACCAGATGGAGATCTCATCAGAGCGGCCGTGTCAAGGGTGCAAACTCTCAGCCCTCTGTCCATTTGTTCTCCTCTATTTTTGCTCCAACCAGCACAGCTATCCTCAGCCCAGAGGGGATTTGGTATCAGGCCTTGACACTCACTAAGCACTCCATCAAACCTACTCTTCTCTTCTTGATGTGCAAGTAGCAGCGAACAAAGCAGCTGTACTGACAGTCTCTAAGCTCAAAGTATTCTCAGTTGTGAAAACCCTCTGAGAGAATGAGGCGGAGAGTAAAACATCTAGTGCCCTACTTGGAGAAGAAAGGAACTTTTCCTGGAGGCAAAGGCAGTTTTGCAGGAGACACCCACCCAGCCACTGACAGATGGGCTCTGCCTTTTGTTCACCTGCCTCCTGAAGTAGGTAATAATGCTTTAGTGCCCGGGAAGAGTGCGCAATCGTGGTGATTGTTTTAAATCAGTAATTAGCGTTGCCTTGTAGTTGAGCCTCCCCCTAATGATACCTAAGATGATACCTTAGATATCCAGCCTGACAACTCATGCTTTTCTCACTAGCTGAGGGGACAGCCCGGTGCTTATCTCAATGTACTGAGCACCTCTGAGTGCAGAGACTCCTTCCACACCCCTACACACAACTTAAACTGTCTTCAAACTGTCTTCAGGCAGAGTAGCCACCACACCTCCAGCACTCACCAGCAGGGCCTTGCTGATAAGCAAAGCACTGCCATGTGGACACAGCTTCCTTGCTGGAAGCGTTAAGTTATTAAGAGGGTTTCTTCCTTCTCCCACAGCACCAGCCATGTGAAGGAAGTGTTTGTCAACCCTCCTGCTGTTGTGGGCAGCTCACCTTCCCAAGGACCACGTCTGGCTGGAGGCTTGCTAGGAATCAGCCAAGTATTCGCTGTTCTTCAAACCTGCCTGGAGTCTATGAGGGGGTTCATGCTTAAAGTGCAGACAGCAACCACTCCACGCCAGGGCACAACTCCACTGGCATGAGGAAAACCGAGGAAGATTTCTAGAATGAAGACAACTGAAAGATTTCCAGAACATAGGCTGACGAAGGCCTTTGAGCCCCCACACAACCCTTCTATGGCAGCAGCATTACCCTAGCCTGGGTAAGATGACAGATAACAAGATGATGAGAGATAACAAGAATTCTTATGCCTCAGCTGAAGGTTTGCATCGCTGCCTTGGTAACTGAACACCTCATACAGACCTACTGATTTCAGCAAGGCATCAATCTTCAAAAAAATCTCCACGGCACTGAAGCTGCAGCAAATCAAGATGACTTGCAGGTCACCTCAGTGTGACCCCAACACCCTACACTAATGGAACCACTTTGCAGAGCAGGAATAACCCTTCAAGAGCAGGGTAGAAAATTAGATGAGTTGTAACAGCCTTTGTTTTCCTAACACAACCCCTCTCTGAAATTAGTTTGTTTTTAACTTTGCCTGAGACTAAGGACAAGTCTAGAACGAGCTTTCAAGGTCTCCTTTTTTAACAGTTTGAGTGCCAAGATGCTGATCAAACTCTTACAATGTTAGGAGCTGCTCTATGTGACTCCCTGTTGTAGGCATCCCAGTTCATGGCTCCAAGGTATCACACTAAAGTGTATTAGGAGCTACCTGGACCATGGCAGGGCAGAACTACTCTCACAACACTCCACCCTGTGAATAGTACCTATGTTTTGGGTTTGTATGTACAAAAATGTCCTCTCTCCCCCTTATTCTGGAGCTCTAACTTTACCTTAGAGCCTGTAGACTCCAGCTGACACTTGGGGGACCCTGACCAACAAACCTTACAGCCCTGGCTCTCTGTGACTTCGAGCTCTGCTGTGCAAGGTGTCAGAGCCAAGGGTACAATAACGTCGCCCGAGGGGCCGTGATGCTGCATCCCAGAAAAATGGAGGTGGTGTCCAGCCCCCTTCCTATTGCAACTATGAGCACAGGACAAAGCTTTACAGAGTCACATCCTAACCCTCTCCTCCACAATCCAGCAGCAAGATTGGATCATCTGGAAAAACATGGGAAGAAAAGGAAAAGAACAGACTTTCACCTGTAGCCTCACGTGGGTAAAACGCTTAGCAATGTTTGGAAGAACACTACTGAGAATTCAAGCAGGATGGCACTTGCCAGACCGCTAGCAGGACGAGTGGCTTCACAGCTCACATCTGAGTCTTGTAATCTCCATTTGTATCGCAACAGATGAAGTCCCTTAAGCAAAGATCACTAATTTAGCCAGTCCTGAACAGTGTACATCAGCTGAAGAAAAAGGTTGGAGAATACAAAGAACCTCCTATTTTACAGGCAGGAATAGGGTAGAAATTTGGTGCCTTTCTCAGAGCCACTGCAAAGGAAGTTTCCAGTGGCAGTGGGAACTGACGGCACGGTAAACACCTTGGGGAAAGAAAAAACTCGTACCATCCCGTGCTGGTACAAGATCAGGATAATCTAGTTTTCAAGAGATCAGTGGGTCTGATATAAATTCCATACTCAACAAACCCTCCAGCACCTTGTTATCCCCACAGATGTAAAACTGGTTAGTGACACAGAAGAAAGAGGTAAGTTTTTGTATACATGCCCAGCCAAAACTATCCTGGAAGCAAGTACTTGAGAGGCAAATACTAGTAGTAAAACAATAGCTCAGAATGGAAAATCAACAGACAAGCTCATACCTTGTGTACAGGCCCTAGAAGGATTACCAAGTGTCCAACTAACCACCTTTCAGTAAGACTTTTTCCCTCTGCACCCCACATGGCTTTCTCAACACATATACGTATATTTTACACAGTCAAATGTGTGTGATGTGGGAGTAAAGAAGGGAAAAACCTGCTCCATGCAGTCTGCACCTCAAATAAGTTAGTTCCCAGAAGACACCCAGGCAGGCGAGCACATACTACAGCCACAGACAAAAGCACCACCAACTCCAAGAGCATAACTTACACGTGTACTTGTGACAACCACAAATGCCAAGATGCTGCTGATACCAAAACCGGACACCCAGAACTGACCAAGGCAGGAACTCAGGTAGGAGGCTGCAACAGACTGGCTACGGGATGCAGTGCCAGCAGTTTGTACGTCAACAGTTTAGGAAAAAGTTTATTTTCTCAGTTCCTCTTCAGGCCTCCCAGCTACCACCCATCATCCGCCGTGACTCCAAACACAAACCTGTCTGCATGACACAATGGGGCTCTTCGCCTACCCCTATCCTTCAGGGCCACCAGCCCTCACAAAAACAACTGGCCAAGGACAGGAGAACTCCCAGCAGGAGCTGGAGTTCAACTGCTGGCAGATCCAGGGGAAAGCACGCAACCAGCAGCCCAGGAGGGGAAGGAGGGTTACCCTCTGTGCTCAGGCATAAGCAGATTCTATTCAGCCTGGCATTTGCAATCGCACATAAGCGGATGGCTGAAGAAATCCCCCAACACAGGCAGCAAGGGCTTGCAGAAAGCCAGCACCACGCTTAAGACTGATAAAACAGTGGGTGCAGGGGTCGCAGGACAAGGAGGAGCAGAAAGAGGGTTTGCTTGACAATACCACGGGTTGGGCTGAACTCTAAGTGGCAGTTAAGAGACTGCTAGGCTAAGAAACACCCTGCAATGCAACAGGCAGAGAGATATACCTGTAATTCCTCTCCTGTGCTCAGCATCACCTTGAAACACAGGTCAGAATCTGACTCCATTTGGATCACAGCTTTACCTCAGCAAGTCACTGTTGGTTCAATTTGGGTTTCTGAAAACACCTTGGAATCTAAAGCATCTACAAAGTGTAGAGAGAGGGCCCTAGCTTAGACCTGGAACACAGAAATGCTGCAGCAGATCTGGCCTGGTTTAGCTGTTTAGCCTATTATTTTGCTGGCAGGGAAAACAAATTAGAGATTTTTAAACCTGCCCACTCACTTCCAATAAGCGATAATTATGCTTTTCTAACAATTAATTTTGCTGTTCCTACTTGGCATGCTGTTTCTAGATGCAGAATGGACATCTCCCTCCTTGCAGAGCCAAGCATGCAGAGATCTGACTGACAGAACAGGGAACCAGACAAAACACTAACCATGAGTGGAGATCGAATCTCTTGGAGAGCACCTGCAGCCTCTCAGGCTACAAAACCCATTTGTTGCCCTACTATAACTTGAAGAGTTACAATTCCATCCAATTCGTTTGGGGTTGGTTGTTGGGTGTTTTGGGTTTGTTTTTTTTCCTGCAAGAGTGCTAGTGCTGCCAAAGAAAGGAGAAAGCGATCTCTCACACTAATGACAGAGCCAGACACCAGAGCAGCGTGGGACATCAAGGAACTTGCCTGTGCTTAGCTCTTCAGGACCCTGCTGCGCAAAGCTCTTAACTAGATCACGTCAGGCTTTCAGATAGTTTTGAGGACTGATAAGAGTCAGTACTGTCCAATAGGCAGTACCCAAAACACCGAATGAGCCCTAAAGAAACACAATGCAAGCTTCAACCCTGCACAGGTTGATGAAAATTAAGAAACTGCGCAAAGAGCAACACGAAGTGCACAGCATCATCAGCAGGGTAAAGCTAAGGCTGTTCTGCACAGGACAAACCCCGACCCTTCATCAAGTCAGGCTGCTTACAACTTCCACAAGTCACAGTCTGCACAAGTTAACAGACAAAACCAGCCTGTTTTACTCACACTGCCGAGACACCTTCATATACCTGCCAGCATTTTTTAATGCCCTGGCAAGCGCTGTTCGACGGTGTGCTGTCAGAACCCAGGAGGAAGCTTCAGCTACAACTGCCAGCCGAGCAGGCGTTAGCAGCACCAAGCCCTATCCAGAGGCAGGCTGAGATTTCCAGCCCTAGTCTAGGCAAGGCCCCAAATAATGAGAGAGTCAGGGTGACACATGAGCTGGATCCAAAGTCATCCGAGGCCAGAAGGGTACCCGCAGTGGCAGTCCCCAAGCTTCGAAGCCACATCACTCTCACAAAAACCTGCCTGTATGTTGGAAGAGGGGGGTGCATGCGGGGGAGATCATTACTTTATCCACCTGAACACTTCATGTCCAGCTTCTCTCACACTTCTTAGAACACAGCATGACCTGCCCCTAACATAAAGGTTGTTGAGGGCAAGATCTAGCTCCTCATGTTGTAGAAGTGGTCAGAATTGCTGTCAGCTCTCAAACTCTAACCACCAACAGCCCTGACCAAACTGCCTGATAGATAGGGAGGGATTGACTAATATATGGGAGAAACAGATAAATCATTTCAGTTTGAGTTTTGGTGTTAAAATACCTGGTTTTCATAACTCTTAAGCTGTAGCTCAGATTTAAGATTCCTACAGAACTTCAGAGATGGTGAGAGGACTAGCTCATTCGATCACAGGTGCTCTCTGCAACTGTTCCTCTAGGGAACGTCACACGAACTAGAGAAACATTTCCATCTCACCAGCATGCTGCAGTCTCACTTTTAGCAATGGAAGTTATCAGCCAAGTGAAGTAAGACCAAAGTGTTTAACTTCATGGCATTTTTCTTCTTGAAACAGAAACCTTTGAAGCTGCTTGATCAATTTCAAGGACTTCACAGGAGCCTTGCAGGCAGCCGTGCGGAAAAAAAAAATTCCATTTATGTTGGCAGCAATTTTTAAAACAATGAGAAAAGTGTGACTATGAAATACAGAGATGATCACCCATGGTGACACAGTTAGCCATACCCTGTCCCTCTCCTAACTTCCATGCTTCGGTCCCACTAATGGGCAGGGTTCAACGGAGAAAAGCAAAAGCTGGACTTTGCCAAGCCCGGACTGCCGCACAGAGGCTTGTTCCACAGGGTGAGCTACGCCGCCGTGATAAGGAAGACCCCAAACATGACAGCACTGTGTTCCACCCTGCTCTTGGTGTAGCCCTTTGCTCTAGCGAAAGCTCACCACTACTGGAAGTTCTACACATCTCCAGCTGCAAACCTCTTAAACACAGTTCAGAATCCCACAGCAAAGCAAATGCCTGCATTTCTAATGCTTTTGCAAGAGCTAATTTGGGAACTACTGATCTAAACGGGGAACTTGCATCACCAGGTATCAAGCGACAATACTTCGGCTTGTCTTCAACAGCACCCAGGTGGCATGGAGAGGAACACGCGACAGAGACGCGACTGCTGGAAAGATGCAGAGAAACAGTCTGCACTGCTGAGCAGCAAAATGGACTCCGACGTATTTGCCAGAGATGCTGGCACAAGCACTGGGGTAGAGACCACATCTCTGCCCTATCGACACCGGCTCAGCACAGGCTCCTTGCTTGTCTCCTGCACTGAACGCTGGCTTATGAAATAAGTCTGCAAGGGACAGAGATCTACTGGTCTGAGTAACCTTCACACCTGGGAAGTCTGCTCTACTCCTCCACAGCCTTCCCATACAACCCCCAGCTTGTCACCCTGCCTCTGTCTCCCACCTTTCTCAGGGAGCTGCGCAGTGGGTAGGGAAGAGAGCAGCTTTTTCCCTCCTCGCAGATATCTGAAGGTACATAAATTTCAAACACCTTCACCGTAGCCCATGCAGGGCTGTGTAAACACACTGACAAATAACTACACGTTATTTACTCAGACTCAGCATCTCTCTGAAGTATTTCTGCAGGATCTGCCTAACGATTAAGCCACCACTTTGTACAGACACACACTTCCAGTCCTCGTCCAACTCGCATTAAAGATCTTGATGGGAATAAATTAGGTAAAGCTCGACACGTGCACGAAAGGGCCGAATGCAAGCACTGAATCCACCCAAATCACAGACGGGTTTAAACATAGGGCAGCCTCAAGACGCTACCGTAGTCCTGCGCTGCTGAGGGCACGCAGCACGGCCCGCTTCGCCTCCCTCAGCAAGCGCTTGGGCCGGCGGAGACCCTCGCAGAAGGCCTCTGCCCGCCGGCGGCCCCAGCACCGCCGCA
>NW_010258845.1:0-18787 GCF_000690775.1 Eurypyga helias
CTCTGCCTTCCCCTCCCCTGCCCCCACCTCCACTTCCCGTTTCCGAGGCCTGTTGGCCATGCCCGCCGGCCGCGCGGGAGCACCAGCCCTGCCCTCCCGCAGAGGGCATCTCTGCCGCGGCCCCGGCCCTCCCGCCGCCCCCTCAAGGCTCCGGGAGATGGGGAACGGCAGATCTGGGAGAGGAGGGGGGGAGGGTGAGGGAGGCTGTTTCACTTCCTATTAGGGTGTAGTAACTGGGGAAGTGGAAGGTCAGGGAGTAGAGGGTCGGTGTTAACGAGGTGTAATCGCTTTCTATGGGAGTTCGAAGCTTTCTACATTCAAGGCAGATTTTTCCAGAAAAATCTCACAAGGAGCTAGGTGTTTTGTAAGACCTCGGTTATCCGTGCCTCTTGTCTTCCCAGGTTGGATCCAGCTCCGTGGCAGCTGCCTGTTTCAGAGCAAGGGTGTGGTGGTTGTGAGTGCATGGGGCTGGTGCACTGCTCATGTCTTTATGTAACGTGCTGTATTATTCATTTCCGACTTCAAAAATGTAGGCTTTTGTGGCTGTGGGAGACATCAAGGAAGCGATGTTTCGAACTTAGCTGAAGTTAGAAGGATGGCTAAAACGTCTAAGTAGTTACAATAAGAGGTTTTCTCTATCTTTGAGATTAATAGGACTACGTTTCAGAGCTAGAGATGCATTGACATGCCATGGAATCCGTAGTGCTACGATCTTGTTATTTTTTTCCCGAGAGGCTTTAAGACTCTCCTATCCTTAATTCACATTCAAATACCGCCTCTCTCCGTAGAAGTAGTAATGGAATCAAGAAGTGTATGTGCTACTCTGTGCTTTTTTCACTCCCTTATAGAAATGACGAGTAACTCTAATCCAGTACGTTGTTACTAGAGGGTATGCTTGAAAGTATGTAGACTACAAGTTATCTTGGCATCACAGAATGGCTGAGGATACCCAGCACTTTGGAGGTCATTTTACTTGTGTCCCCCACCTGCTCGAGCAGGTTGATATAGGGCAGGCTGCCTAGGACCATGTGCAGATGGCTTTTGAAAATCCCAGGGATGGAAACCCCACAACCTGTGGGCGACCTGTGCCAGTGCGTGGTCACCCTCACAGTGAAGAAGTGTTTCCTTCTGCTCAGATGGCACTTCCTGTGTTTCATCTGGTGCCAATTGCCTCTTGTCCTGTCAAATAATGAAAGGTACACTGACAGTTTTACGTTGCCTCTGTATGATTTGAGAAGTGCTGCATGTGGTTTTATGACTGAAGGGGTTAAGTTCTGAACCTTCTTTTATCCATTAATTCCAGTTTTTCTTTTCTTCCAAAATGGGTGTAGACCTAGAGACTCTTCCTGCTTTGGTGTAAGTAAATAGAATCCACACTCTTCCACTATAAATTTAAATTGATTCTTTCATCCACTTCAGTCTCATATAAAATTGATGACCCTATATGAGTGGAATTTTCCAAGCCTGGTGGTATATTTTATTGACTAATAAAGTAAGGACGGGTAACACTACAAACACTTGGAAAAGCAGGCAAATATCCATCCAGATCTTGTGATGCCTTAAGATTTTAATTCTGATACATTTACCTTGTGCTATCATTTTAGAATAAAGATGTGTACTGCTTAAAGCTTTAATCGTTTTCTGATGGTATTAAACTCAGAGCTGGATGATTTTGCACTCTAAGTGGATTAAATAGAAGACAATCCTCAGTTTACAGTAAAATATTTTGGGGGCTGTAAGTTACAGTAATTTTCAGTAGACTGAGCCACTAAATGAATACTGTGTAAGGAATGAAATTTAAAGGTGCACGTTCTTAATAGATAGGGAGACCTCAAATTGAATTTTTTCAATTTTGATTCATTCCTGGTGTCTCAATTGACACTTGTTCTGAAAGATACTGCTGATATTTTTGAATCGAAGACTTGTCTAACTCCATAAAAATGTTATCTCAAGCATTCAGTTTTGCTGAGCTAAAAAGAAATCAGGTGAATAACATTTGAAAAGCACACCTTTTTCACCCATCCAGTTGGGTCTATAAATAAATGTGGGAGTAGAGGCAGACAGACAAACCTTCACTTTCATGGAGAACGTATCACATTGCTCCTTTTCTCCCATGATATGGAACTGGTAGTGTTGAAGGCTGACACAGATGGTGGTGGTGGTATAGTTTTGTAGGTAATGTCAATAGAGACAGAACTGTAACACTGGTCAAAACTGCTGAAACACAAGGAGGGGAGAAGGTGAACAAAATAACAGAACTTTTTGTACCAGACTCCTAATAATGCTGTAAAAGCCTGAGTAAATAAGAGATGAAGTGAGGTAGTCATAAAGCAAGTTCGGAAAGGTCTTTGATTCATGTCTTGCTTTGTGTGTAGTCAGTAGATGTGTTGCAGAGGCAGTAAGCAGTTCCATTCGCAACGGCTGTACCTTCCCTTTGCTGTCGAGTAGTTGGTTTAAGATGGCTGTGTTTAGCTCTAACATCATTCAGATTTAAAACCTGCAGTGTGCAGCACAGTTGAGAACACAGGAAGGATGAATACATGAGTTGGAGCAGTGGTGAAATTGAGAGTCATGTTTCAGGTAAGGAAGCTCTAAAACCAAGGAAGGAGAAGAGCTGGTTGCCTCTAAGAACATGATTTCAATATGCAAGATTGTGTAACTGGTTTTAAACCCAGCTTTGTTCCTTAGATTCACATTTTGGTATGAGATTTTTGAAGCCTTGCTAATCTTTCTTAGTGATAGTAAGTGTGAGGGTAAATTTGAAAAAGGTTTGGTGTTTTTGTGGGTTTTTTTGTTTTTGTTTTTTTTTAAAGAGAACTATTTGTAGTAAATACAGTGTGTAAGATTTGTGTACACCCAGAGATCTGAAGCTGGGCCATTGCCATTTAAAGTTACTGGCTTTAGCATCCAGTACCAGGGTTTTTTCAGTGCTAAAACTAGCTTTTGTGACACAGTGTTTTGTAGTTGTTTTATTCACGGAGGACACTGAAATTTTGGAAGCTTTTGAGTTTGGTGGAAAAAGAAGAGTTTGTACATTTCAGTGTACAAATAAAAATGAGGTCTGAGAGGCGGATATGTTGAAGCTGAACTCTGAAGGGAGATAGCAACAGGAAGTCATCGCTTCTGTGCCCTTCCTGTGGGTAATGCATCCTCACTTAACAAGTCCTGAATGTACTACCTATTTATTCATTCAGCATATCTGAAATAGTTCTGTTAAAGTCTAGTAACCAGGTTTTTTCCACTTTAATTTTAATCTAGTTTCTATACAAATTGTTTTCCTACCTGTGGCCATGTCAAACTAATAAGCATATATAAAAATGTTTTTAATGAGCGTATTAGTGTGTAGATAAAAGCTACAATTTACCTGCATGAATACAGGCAATGATTAATGGAGGGTACTGATTTTACTGTGAGATGCATTTACTAACGTAAATATTCATTAGCAAATAACAGCAGAAATGCAAAACAAGCCTGTCTATTTAAATCATAAAGCTAGTGTTCTGTAGTTCGTTTTTTGTGACTCGTAGGGATAGGTTTACTGTAGATTATTTTTTTAATGCCTGTTCTCTACAAAGCACAGGAGTTAAATGGCTGTGTTGATGTCAAGATAAAGCCTGAGAAAATCAGGATGTCGTCAGGGAGGAAAGGGGAGAATCCTCGTAGGGAAGGATAACATATCACGTTTCCAATGTAAAATTAGCTCTTGCATTTTCTAAAATGCTGACCATATAAATATGGGAATTGTCCAACATGATTGTTAAAAAGGGAACCACACCTCTCAGTAAGGTTACGTCTCAGTGGTTTTACTTGCTCGGGAAGGCGTGTTGACTGAGGCGGGGTTTAACAGTAGGTCAGCTTACTGTAATTAAAGCAAAACTTCTGATGAGGAAGTAGTCCCATATGTGAAAATGAGCCAGCATACCTACCAGGTGCATTGGGTAACTTTTAACTACTTAAGTTAGGTGTCAAAACCTACAAATCTAAGTAATAAAGGTGGTTGTCTTACATCAACAAAACTCTGCAGTGTATCATTTTGTCAGATTGCTTAAGGAAAACTTGTTTCTTTGGTCAGTGCTTTGAGATGAGAAGCCTGTGTCAGTAAAATGCATTCTCCTGTGTGTAACTTCATCTTTACGATGTAATACGTTGACAGCAGATCTCATTGCATGAACAGTCCCACCGGTGTGGGAGGTTCAGGTGTGTCCTTAATGAAAACAAACCTTTTTCCTGAAACTGCTTCAGAAGTATAAGCAGAATTGTTCTATAAAAACCTGTTACTTGTTAAAAATCTTTACGTATGTTACAGCAATAAATGTGCTCTAAAGCCTTCATCTTGGAAAGATGTTGAATTCTGACTCTTGGAATTGCCCCCATGACTCTTGGAGACTATAGATAATTAGAAGCAGGATTTGAATAGCCTTTTCTGGGTATAATTGCACACTGTAATCTATAAATCATGAATCATAGAATGGTTTGGGTTGGAAGGGACCCTAAACACCATCTCATTCCAACCCCCCCTGCCATGGGCAGGGACACCTTGCACTAGACCAGGTTGCTCAAAGCCACATCCAACCTGGCCTTGAACACTTCCAGGGATAGGGCATCCACAGCTTCTCTGGGCAACCTGTTCCAATGCTTCACCACCCACCTTAGGTAAACTAAGTTTTGCAAATGTCCTTAATGTTCTTTCTTTGTAGTTCATCAGTGTATGCTTTGTTTTCTATTTAGAAGTACAGCTTTGCTAATGTGTCTAGCAGGTGGACCTTGTGAACTCTCTGGTTCTTGTTTATATTTAAATTCTGAACAGAACTGGTAATGCTGTAGCAGGTTCTGATGACAGGTTGAAAACCTTTTAATACTTAAACGTGAAATAACTCAGTTACTGTTTAAGTGCATCTTCTGGTTAATTTATTACTTTGTCAAAGCTGTGAACATTGACATTTTTCCACAAGTGAAACGTAACAGAGGTTGCATGGAAGAAATAGGTCTTACAGAAAGGAAGGTAAATGCAGTGGTTACATCTTGAGATACCATAATGCGTTGACTTGAATTAGGAATTATTTTTTTGTTTAAATGCATCCGTACCCTTGAGATTGAAGGACGGAACAAAAATTGCAATGACTTGGTTGTGAAATTACAGAAGTGTTCAGCGCTGTCTGAAAAAATGATCCTATACTGTTTGTATAACTGCACATAATAACTGCATTCATTAGTAGCCATACAGGCTGGACGAAATTTCTGGAGGTAACCTGAATGCCGCTTGGTCGAAGCACGCCACGTTAGATCAGGTTGCTTAAGGACTTGGACCTTGAGTACTGGGTATCTCCAAGGATGGAGACTGCGCAGGCTCTCTCTGTGATGTGTTAATGTTTGACTACACCCACGGTCAGAAACTCATCCTAATATTAAATTCTTGCAATTTGTGTCCAGTGCTGCTTGTCTTTTCATTGTGCACCTCTGTGAAAGGTTGTTACGCAAAGCAAAATTGTCTGCATTTTTGACACGTTAAAGATTATTATATGAAGTTTGAAGATTAATACAAATTAAGCCTGTTACTTTTTTGTTACTCTTATTTTGAAGAAGTTAGATACTTTCTGTGGATTATGACTTTTACCATGTCATGGACTGTCTATAATGCAGTGGCACCTCAGGGCCATCACAAGCCTCATTCCTGTTGCCTTTGTGCTTGCAGAAGCTTGTTATCCAGGAAACCTCATAGTTTAACTGGATAAGAGCAACAAATTCAACCAAAAATAAAGAAGAGTAGTGTAACAAATTATTGGCAAATTCAGTAATGAAAACTGGAGACAATGATGTGTGATGTAACTGACAAGGTTCTACTGCCCACCAACACTGACATCAACCTACAGTTCTGCTGTGAAATGCCATTTTTGGTTGATTTCAGGTTTGATAGACAAAGAGGAACTGGGTAAGGATTTTAGCCATGTTATTTACCAAATCAGTGTATTTTTCTCAGGCACGAGTGTGTAATATACACTTCCAGTTTCTGAAAGCAGGATGTAAAGGAGTTTGAATTACTCATGCAGAATTGAAAGCAGATTTTTCAGCATATGGAAATTACTTTTTTTATCCTTGAGCTTCTGAAATGTAAAATATTTCAAATACTTTCTTAACTTGACAGAAGGCATTAAATCTTTTAAACTAAGATATAACTAGGAGAGAATTTTAAGACACTGGAATTGGGGGTAGGGGTACAGTTAAGGTGGCACCTTATTCTATGACTTCTAATACAGGCATTTTTCATAAATAAGCTCTCCTCTTGGTCCTTTTCTCCCCCTGCTGCTACTGAATCCAGGCTTGTTGTCCTTGGAGTGTCTAATTATAAATAATGAACTTGGTGTACTAGGAAGGATCACTTTAAAAATTTAAGCTTTGTGGTGGAAGAATGCTTTGCAAATGTGAACAAAGTGCTTTTTAGGTTATAGTAGTTACCATTCTGTAAAGACTGCTGGAAAAGAGAGGGCTGGTTGTTGCAACTGAGGAGCACATTGGGCTGACAGAATGTCCTGATTATTGAATGTGCTCTGGCAGCCCAGAAAGCCAACCATATCCTGGGCTGTATCCGGAGAAGTGTGGCCAGCAGGTCCCGGGAGGGGATTCTCCCCCTCTACTCTGCTCTTGTGAGACCTCACCTGGAGTGCTGTGTCCAGCTGTGGAACCCACAACATCGGAAGTATATAGACTGGTTGGAGCGAGTCCAGAGGAGGCCACGAAGATGCTCAGAGGGCTGGAGCACCTCTGCTATGGGGACAGGCTGAGAGAGTTGGGCTTGTTCAGCCTGGAGAAGAGAAGGCTCTGGGGAGACCTTACAGCAGCCTTCCAGTACCTGAAGAGGCCTACAGGAAAGCTGGGAGGGGACTTTTTGCAAGGGCCTGTAGTGACAGGACAAGGGGTAATGGGGTTAAATTGAAAGCGGGGAGATTTAGATTAGTTACCAGGAAGAAGTTCTTCATGGAGAGGGTGGTGAGGCACTGGAACAGGTTGCCCAGAGAAGCTGTCTGTGGATGCTCCATCCCTGGAAGTGTTCAAGGCCGGGCGGGACGAGGCTTGGAGCAACCTGGTCTAGTGGAAGGTGTCCCTGCCCGTGGCAGGGGGGTTGGAACTAGATGGTCTTAAGGTCCCTTCCAGCCCAAACCGTTTTATGATTCTGCATGTGGGAGATGATGCAATCAGGTTTTTTGTGAAGTCTTAGCCATTTCTTATACCTTTTACTTTTCAAACAGAAGCTAATACTTTTGCTTTTCACTAAATATATAATTTTACTACTTCTTTGTTTTTCAATTAATGACTATAGCAAGGAAATTGAGGGATTTTTTTAATGCTTATTATCTGTTGTCCATCTGATCCATATGCAAGATACGCAATTGCTTTGCTTCTGCAGGTTTTATGGATAAACCTACACCAGACCAGTGACTGTATTAGACCTTTGCCAACTCATAGAGGATTTCTATTTAGCAAAGAAGAGCTAGCCTCTAGC
Organism: Eurypyga helias; assembly: GCF_000690775.1. NCBI lineage: Eukaryota > Metazoa > Chordata > Aves > Eurypygiformes > Eurypygidae > Eurypyga > Eurypyga helias. The sequence goes on from NW_010258845.1 coordinate 7,499, forward strand.
ATGCTTCCCAAAACAGTATTTTGTTTCTTGGGTTGTGTACGTATGTTGAGGGCTTGACCCTACAGTGAAATAGGAACTACCAAAGAATGATACAGTTTGAGATACTGATATTTTAAAGCACAACACCCAGTGTAGAGTCTCCTGAGACTGGAACTTAATCCTGCTATATTGGACACACCTCCTATTCAACTTCAATCCTTTTTTCTGTCTTTTTTTCACCTTTTTTTTTTCCTTTACTTTTGTTCTCAAAGTCCTTTGGAAGTTACTGAAAGCAACTCTTGTCTAAGTTGTGAACCCGATGGGTTCTTAATTCTTCTCCCCACCCCAGGTTGCTCATACTGTGAGCTTTCATGTACATACCTGGGAAGAGGGCTACTACATTAAAGATTAAAAACTTGTACTAAAGACATTGCAGGAAGAATGTGCCATGTGACAAATTTGGGACATGTAGCACTATCAATAATTTTAGAATCACTTTTGCATTTATGTGGTTTTCTCGGCTTGCTTGTTTTCCAGCCAGCTACTGAGAAAACACAGGCTTTCAGAAAACAAGAGATGTGGGGAAAAATATTATAATGTACTGTCTGTATTATAATTGCAAATGATCCTTTTCAGTTCAGAGCTTTCAGTAATTGATGGTGATAGCTGAAGCTAAAGTTTTAGGTTGATTTTTGTCCTGTAACGTCTACAAACAAAACATATTTGTCTCACTAATTTGAAGGCAGTACAGTTCTTCTAGTATGTTTCTGCATTAAAATATGGGAAGTGCATGACACAAAAAGGTGTCCAATTAGATACAGTCCTGGGTAATAAGTAACTGCAAAATGACATGGGGGAGATTTATCTTCTCTAATTTTTTTTCTAGTTAGACCTGTATGTTACCCAAGTAACACACATTGCTTTCATATTCCTCTTCGCTGTCTCTACCTGCTATAGTGACTTTCAGAAGTCCTGTTTTGAGTCAGGTTTTTTAAAATCCCTTATCTTAGTATGATGTGGTGTGTGAAGACATTTTAAGATGGAGACTTCTATAATATTTAGATACAGCGCTGCTTAAAGGCCCTACAGTGAGATGATCGGCACCTTTCAAAATGGTTATTTTTGTGAATCTCATTAGCCAAGTCAGTTCTTCTTGTAGAAAGAATGCAGATATAATACCTCACATTGTGTAAGGTTTACTCTTTGCACCACTATTAAGTGCTGTGACTGTTACGTACTCTTAAATACTTGTGTATTAAAAATAATTGAGGAAGACATGTTTCACAGACACAGTGCAGCTCCAGGCATTACTGTGAAGGAAATGTCTGTTCAGTCAAAGCCATAGGCGTGGAATGTGCCCCTCCTTTCCTGTGCCACAGACCACGTTTTTTGCAGCGGATCTCCCAGAAGCAGAAGTAAATTGAATACTACAGTGCATTTTTTAGTTGAACTTGGTAGGAAAGCAGTTGCAACACTACTTTTTATATTCATTCCCTCGCTAACAGTTACTGCCTTTGCTCCATGTTGTTTGTGTGAGATGCTACATGTTTCAGGATGCTGCTTCATGATTTGAAATCATATCTGTGGGTATGGGTGAGGTTTCATAAAATGCTGAGAAGAGCGTTTGTGGCGGACATGGGGTAATCCCTTTCTCACATACACGTTCTCAGTGCTTGTCTGGCTCTTTGAAGGTTTATTCACCTCACTAAACTGCTAGCAGCAAGAAGCAATAATTAATTTAAAGCTCTGTTGATAAGTGAATTGGTTTCTATGTTCTTGCCACCTTTGAAAGCTATTCTTTAGATCGGTTTGCTTCTGTGGATGCTCGCATAAATGGATGAGCACTGGTGGTACAAAGGAGTTTGTATAAATGGATCACAGAGCTTATTCGGGAGGAGGCAGCAAGATTAGTCCTTTTGGTGGTAGCGGCAGGATAGTATTAGTTCAGTCGATGCCAATTATGAAACACTCTCAGCCCTTTTTTATTTTAAAAGTTGTATTGTAATTGCTGGTGTTACATCCTGGGGTGTATCTAACCTAAGAATTTAATGAGCAAGTAGAACCAATAATACTCAGTTTCTACCTGTCCAAAGCAGGAGCCAGTTACCTTTTATTTTTCAACACTGAAGGCTTTGCAAACTCAGAACTCTGTTGATGTTGGCAATGCTGTCACATCAGGCATTGTATCTTGAAGATGATTTCTGAGGTGGCTGGTTGAACCTTCAACTCAGTTCCTTGATGTGCTACAAGGTGTCGGTGCAAAATTAATTTTGATTGGTAGAAGTTGTCAGAGCAGTTTTATTGTTGTTAGTAAAGCTGTGTACTGAAAAATAATGTCTCAGCTGAACTCAAAACACGAGCTTCAGATAGCCAAGTCTTTTGTCCAGTGTCGCTCCAGGTAGTACAAGCAGGATCCTGGATGACTTGCATGTTGATGTGAATTACAGGATCTTGAGAGAACTGGAAGTTGATCAAGTTTGAATCAGCTGAACTGTGTTAATATTTCTGTAACTGAGCCAGTTGTGAGAAGCCCCTGTAGTTGCCTGTACATAGAGTTCAGTGGGTCAAGACAAAGCCATTTGCTTAGCTGCCTGCAGAAAGCTTTCCTGAACCGGCAAGGAAAACTGTGGCAGAAGGCATCACACCAGGAATAGGGCGCTCTGGATTCTTTACTGCTTCTGGAGCAGAACTAAAACTTCCAAATGTGATATCCCATCTACTTTTTTTGGCAAACATAGGTTCATGTGAGTGGGGGATTTGTTTTACAAGTAAGAAAGAGTGCTCTCTGGAATCCAGAATATAAATGCAGGATATACAGTGCTTTGCTACTGCTGTAACACTTTCTATGATCACTGATAAGAGTAACTGCTGAAACCTCTGATTTTTCTCCTGTCATTAGCAACAGAGTTGTCGTTCAGTGGAAAGGTATGTGGAGCTCTTCTGTTACTTTCCCCCTGACATTTCCATGCAGTTGTTAGGTTAAAAGGCCTTTTAATAAGTACTTCACTATTTCATTTTTATTGCTCCAGAGCAGCAAACTTAAACCTGCTGTGGGTGTAGAGGAAGGGTGGGTCTCCCTGCTGCAGGCAGTTCACAGCTCAACTTGAAGTGAGTGATGTGTAGGAAAGAGTAAGGGCTAAGCATGAGGTTTCACAGCACCTTGCTTACCAGCACGGTTTTCCTGCACCTTGTGGCTGTTGATTTAATGAGTGAGCTGTCAGGGTGCCTGGGAAACACAGCTGTATTTCAGTTAAAAAGGGAAAAAAAAAAAGGGAAAGGGACAGGGAGGAGGAAAAGCTAACTTGGGTTTTAATGCCTCTTTTATTTAGGTGTCGCCTAGCTGTGTTGCTCAGGCATGAGCATGTCTTGGAGGAGGTGACAGTGGGGTGGCAGAGCCCCTGCACTCCTGTGAGCACATACTCGTGACCATATATAGGCACTTAGAGTGCACAAGGTCGGGCTTCTTCAACCAGTCTCGGTTCCGACAGGCCAGGAACAGGAAGAGTGGTTTCGGGGCATCTGGAGGCACTGCGTGTAACTTCTTTAAAATGAAATATACTTCAGAATGTCTCAGCCTGGAAAAGGTAGAGAAGGAGGATTTCCCTATGTATCTGATGGGTGTCATGCCTTGAGAGAAATTTGGTTGTGAACTAAAGGCAAAAGTGTGAAAACAAGGCAGATTGAGCATAACTGACACCATTTTGTACATTGCTACCTCTGTGCTTGGGTAAGCTGAAAACTGCAAATACTGTAGTATGGGCGTGTAGGCATTTTGTTGATGGACCAAATCTTTTAATCTCTAGCAGCATGAAGAATTAGCATTATTATGCCTAGTATCCATGCCCATTGCATATGACAGACCTGTTAAGCTTCAGTCTGAATTTCCCCCTTAACTGAAATAGTTTATTTATAAAATAATCTAAAAGCAATGTGATGGGTAGCATTTGGCTTCACTTGAACTCAGAAAGTAAACCTCACTACCTCTTACCTAATGATATCAGACTTGATTTTAGTGAGAATTGATGACTGTGACTGGTGTATATGTGAAAATCAGATAAAGAGAACACCTGCAGTGGGGAATGCTTCCCTTCTTAGTGTTTCAGAAGTATTTTTTTTTCGGTGTAACTTTCTCTCAGCCTCTGTGTGATTTGCCTAAATTTAATGCTCAAGCCTGCATGAAGTCAAGTTTTATGAAAACCTGTTTAGATTGGTTTTGTGCATTCAAGGAATACAATACACTCAACGTGCAATTCCTTACACAGGCTTGTGGTAAAAGCTGTGTGTAAGACCTGTGTTTTGTGAACCAGTGTTGATCAGATGTTCTGGATTAGTGAACTCTGAAGTTTATACTTTCTTGCAAGTGGCTCTGCAGACATTTAACAGAAAACAGTGGCTGTAAGTCCCATCTTGGAAACTACATCAATAACACTGTCTTAAATTTTAGATGGTGTTTGGGGAGTAACGAGAGTAGTAAGTGGAGAAACTTCAGGTGGTATCTAAGTCTTGCTTTTGAGTTGTCTGAAAGAATATTCAACACTAACCTAACTTTTTGTTACTTCCCAATAGGTGTGTAAGTCTCTTGTGTACTGGGTGAGAAGGTACAGTTCTCTTGAATGCAAAAGATTTTGTCATTTAGACTTTTAAACTGTTACGTTTTCCATTTCACTTGTTCAAATCAGTTCTAACTGGTTTTTAAAAGGCTGGTTGTAGGGAATAACCAGCACTGGTTTCAGCTGTAATGCACCTGATGGAAGTGTTTTCTTTACCAGTTTTCAGCAAAAAGTAACTTGCTGTCTCACTGGACTAATTTGCAGTTGAGTTTTGTCTGTTGCTTTGTTTTATAAGTAAAGTACCTCTTGCTATGTGTGCTTTTTTTCAATTTATCCATAAATAGCACCTTTTATGTGGGCTGCCTTGTTGTTTAAACTGTGCTTCCTCAAGTGATACCTGAGCCAGTGGCTTTTTATTGCCAAAAGGGGGAGATCTTCATCTCATTGAGGCATACAAAAGTGTGTTCATTTATCCTTCAGTATCAATCTGTTGGGTTTTGTTTTTTTTTTTTTTAAAACACAAAAGCCTTGTTTAAGCATTTATTTCTGGGAAAACTCAGTGGCAGTGAAGAAGCTATAAGTGCTTCTGAGTCCTTAAGTGAGACTAACGTATGTAGGAGTTGGGGAAATATGGCTTTTTCAGATACTCTTCTCAGCAGATAAGTTAATTTGGTTTAATTGCCGAAGAAAAGTAATTAGTTTTAAATGGGCATCAGGCAGGTTAGCAAAACGCAGAGTGTCTTAGCTGACAGACAACTTCTGAAGACATACAAGGCTTTTGCTTCTGTAAGCATGAATATACTTCTTGATGAGATGCTCATTGCTAATTTGCATGATTGTGTTTATCTGTCCTATAAGAAGTGGCATCTGATGAATTATAACACTGAAAAAATCTCATTGAGGAATTGAATTTACTAGTTCATTAAAAGCAATGTTTAATTTGGTCTGTCTTCAGGAAACATCTGTTACCATGGAATACTTATGAATGGATATTACTCATACTATAGCTAATCTGACTGACAAGAATGGTTCTTAATGGTGGCAAAAAAAGAAGCAAAACCAGTTTTACACTAACAAAACAGCTGAAAATGAGGTGGTGTTCCAGTTTTAGTGCAGACTTAATATCTCACCTTACAGATATTACCAGTGTGAAGCACATGGTTGTTCTGAGTACATTTGGGCACCCTTAATTGTGCTCGTTTAAGCAAGCCTTGTTTCTCAGCTTGCCCAGAGCTAACCCAGCCTCGGCAGGGGTAAGCAGTCATGTTCATGTCCTGAAGTTGAGTTGGAACCAAGAGTGTCCCTTCATCTAACTTTGAACTGGGAGTCAGGCTGATAGTCATGCTGAAAGCGCAACTAAATACCTGCCCTGAAGTGCAAGGCCTAAATTCCAGCCTGATCCCAGACTCTGTTAATTGGTCATTTGATAAAATGTCCTGTTGATAGAGCCTTGGAGCCTGCCTTGCCCTTCTCATTCATGAGTGCTTTAATAGTCCTTCAGGTTATCTGTATTTCACATCCTACAGATCGCTTTGGATTGAGCATTGAGCTGTGTACAGTGCCCTGACTTCAGCCAGAGGGTTATGGAGTATGTCTTCACTCGGGAAGAGTGTACAGACAGGTGGTTGGGGTCACCTCTGGCTCACGAAGTTGAGTTTACATACCTATGGGTCAAAGGAGGCAGCTCAAGTCAGGATTTCTTCTTACCTGGGCCAGTGCCACCGATGATGCTCCTGCCTCTCTTTTGAGAAGAGTAAACCCTGTGGGGGTTATCTCAGTATAATGCAAATCTTTGTTTACACGGAAGCAAGAGTTCTGATTTAAGTATTTGAGGCAGCAGATAAAGGCTGTCTGTAATCCAAAATGCAGCATTCGATTTAGAAAGCCAGGAGCTGACAGTCTTTCCATTTCCATTAGCCAGCTCTGGCTGTGTGCTGACTGGTAGCGAGCAGAAAGCTGCCTGAGCTTGTCATTTGGGATCTCGCTGAGGTTTGAACACCGCTAATGAGGCAGCTAAGCGCTCTCTCAGGGCACTCTAGGCTTGAACCATCTCTGCTGGAGAGTGGTGTCTGCAACTTGGGCCCTGTCAGCAACCTGGGGCCTGAGCACTGGCTGTATTGCTACCCACGACTATAAAAGCTGTTTACCAAGTCAGTTCAAGAGCTCTAGCAATATTCAGACAGTTCTTCTGTAGTTCGAAATACATATAAATGTGTAAATGTAAAACATTCTTTGATTTCTTTTAGGTATTTGCCATGTGCTTCTGTGGTTAGGGATGTGCTTCTCAAACACCTTAATTTCAAACAGGAATCCCAGAGAGTACAGACACTGCCCCCAGCTCTTTGTTCAATAGAAACATAACTGAGGGCGTTGGAAATGGGAGCTATGGTTCAGGTAGTATCCTGTGTTTGAATAACAACATCATACCAAGGGTGCGGGAGAGCTTTGAATGTCTCCTGAACTTCAATAACTGTAAAGTGTTAAGGAATAGGATTTTTTGTCAGGTTAAGGTAGGAAACCAACGTTTATTTGTTTATTTTTATAATGTTTTCCCCCTTAACAGTGTAAGGGGGAAAGAAGAATGAATGAAGGCAAGTCTGCCGAGTGACACTTCACAAGTAGCGAAATAGTTGAAAAGTTTTAAGGTTGCTTCATGTCAAAAAAAGCATTTTTGTCTTCCTTTTGTAAGCACGTGTGTCTGCAGCTGTGCAGTGAACTGGTCTGGGAAAAAAAAAAGAAAAATAACTTTCCTAATTTTGCTCACTGTGCAGTTGTACAAGTGGTTGTGCAAGTAGGAGGGAGAAAGCCAGGGCAGGTGCATGTACTTGTAGTGGAAGTACTGGCTTGTGCTGTGTTCTGTCTGCAGGAAGTTGTGGCTGAAGGCAATTGCTCCAGGACTTGCATTAAATAAGTTATCAAGGTGTTTTTTTAAAACTTTATCTGCAGATACTGTGGTACTAAGAGGCCTTACCAGGTAGATGCAGGTGAAATTACATGCAAGTGTGTTTAAGCCTATGTAATCTATTGATTACTGTCTAGCTGTGGGCCTTTTGGGAAGTTTAGAACCGTAGGATGGGCAGTAAAATAAGAGGAGAAGCCTTGAAGATTGAATGTATCTTCATCGTGGTTTTTGGAACTCTTGGAATGTGTGTTGATTCCCAGGCATCCATGGGCTAAAAGTTGAAATAGATGGTGAATGTATTATTGATCTTGTTTGTTATATTGAACTTTTTTCTTTCAGCCAGCAATACAAAACACTAGTGTCTTGATTATCTGCTTCCATCACATATAATCTCCTTTATTCTCTTTGAAGAGGTGGTACTTTATATTCTGTGTTTCTGACAAAGACTAGTTTAAATGATGTGAACAGATCTGTGAAACAGTGGGAGCTGTACAATTTCATGTCTGGGTATTAAAGCTAGACAATGCATCACTGGCTTGAATGAGAGTGAATACAAACCACATATTTTTTTTTTTTTATTTTAAGGTGCGTATAGCAGCAAAATTCATCATTCATGCTCCGCCTGGGGAATTCAATGAGGTGTTCAATGGTGAGTCTCTGTCTGCTCTGTCCTTTCGTTTGAGGCATCTGTATCGAAAACTGTATTGCCCATTACTCTCCTGAACTTCACATAGCTTATATTTTAGCATCTTACTTGCTGTAAGAGCTGGTTTTGTAGCTTGGCATAATAAGCTTTGCAGTCACAAGACAGCTTGGAGTTTGAATGCAAAAGGGGGAAAGTACCACTTTTCTTTGTGATGTGAGAATGAGCCTTCTCTCTGTTTTTAATCAGTCATGAATTTACAGTTGCTAGGGTTTTTGTTTAGAAGACACATGTACTCTTTTTTTGAGTCTTTGGTACACAATGACATTTTTCAACCGAAATCAAACTAGCCGAAATTAAAATGGGTTTTTTGTTTTTTTTTTTTAAAGAAGGAATATCATTGTATATACTTACCATTACCAATATACAACGTCCCCCTGCTTAATGCCAGTTGTGGAAAGAATATTAATCCAAACATTTTTATTTTTTAAATGGTGGGCACACCTCATTTTACTGAATGTGTTGGTAAACTGAAAGGAAACTTGAAATGAACTTCTCTCAGCTGTTGTTGCTTGAACTTTACCTAAAATGTTATCTTTCTTTACAAATTGTTGTGTTTGTCTTGCATCAAGATACGTGGGCATACATAACGTAAGAAGGTACACATTTTGTAGCTGGAACTTAGCTCATGCTCTTGAAGTAAGGAAGTAAGTTTAGTATACTAAACTTCTAGTCAGTGTCAAGCTGGAGAGAGCTTACATTTGTTGAAGAAAGTAATGTTTCTAGAAGTACCTTTTTCTTCAGTTAAACCCTGACCAGCTGATTGTTATTTAAACTTAGCTTGTACTGCATTTGTGAAATGAATTGTTGGTGAGCAGCTCATTAATTCAGCTCCCTGAAGGTTAATACAATTTCTTATGGCAGTACTTCTATAAACTTTGCTGTCGAGCTAGTTCATAGTTGTAACTGCCTACTCAGTAATGGAGTATGGTGTGTTTGAAGACATGTAACAAAACATTTGATTGTAAATGTGTGACCAGTGTCCACTGACATTCAGACTGATTTATTAAAAAAAAAAAAGAGAGAGAAATCTTTGAATTCCCAATTTTATAAATTGTGATTTTTGTTTGTTTTGTCTGGTGTGAGGGTTTGTGGGGTTGTTTTTTCCTTTTGGGGTTTCTTGTTGTTTTGTGATTTGGTTTGGTGTGTTTTGTTTTTTAAAGACAATACTTCAAATTTATTTTGGTTTTTTTTTTTTTACTTGCATGATATTGTGGGAATCTTTAGAAGATTTAAAAACGTTATAGCAAGACTAATGATCAGTGGATTACATTTTTATTAAAATAGTGCCTAGTAAATAATAAGCCAGTAAGACAAGTGCATAAATAACAACTTACTTCATAGTAAATATGAAGTTGTTCTGAGGACAGCGTTGGCTTTATTCTGTGTTGATGTTTTTTTATGATGGTAGAAGTGGTATTTTGATATATTGTGCTCTGACTACTGAGTGTTATTATGGAACGAGAGCAAAAAAGGTAAGGCTTAAAAAACCCCCCAAAAAAATGTTGTCAAAATACAGTAGCCATTACCATTGATAGAGTGTGAGAGGGCTTTGGTAGTTTAATATTAAAAGTGAAATAATTTCAGTCCTGTTCTGTTCTCATTCAGACCTTCTCTAAAAACTCATTTGACAGATTCCTAGAGCTGTCATACAGCCTGTATAATGTGGCCTATATCTGCTTACCAGATTGTGTTGGAAGGGATCCATTTTGGTACTACTCTTATTTTGTTCAGTCAAAATTAGGAAATATGAAGCAATAAATTTCCTACTAGTAGTCTGTGTGGGTATGGGGTTGTTTGGATTTTTTTGTTTTGTAGAGTCTGTTGACATTTGTTATGTGACTGACACAAGTTTCTGAGTTAATTGTGCTTTTCTGTTGTAAATATCTCCTTTCAGATGTTCGGTTGCTGCTGAATAATGACAATCTCCTCAGGGAAGGAGCAGCCCAGTAAGTACCAGATGCCACATACTCAGTTGCATAAAAGCAAGATGCTTTTCTCTAAGACTTTGAGTCTGTAAGTGATTCCTTTAAAAAGATGTGTGCTTGACAAGTAGAACCCTATTATGTGTGTTCTGCATCTTTGATCAAGATTAAAGTCTTGGCGGAGGAGAGATCTGCATTGTATAATCCTAATGATTAGAGCAACTGTTTTGGAAATGGGTGACCTGGATTTTGGAACTAGTCTCCACCTTTTTGGCTTTCATTTTCTCTTTCTTGATAGATGTTACAGGCATTGAACATCTGTAAGTCACTGCTTCCTTAAACCCTACTTTGATATCAAAACATTACTCCTACTGTATTTTATGCCAAAATTAATTTCATCTTTAAAAAATCATATAATCATATCATGGAATGATTTGGGTTGGAAGGGACCTTTTAAAGATCATCTAGTTCTAACCTCCCTGCCATGGGCAGGGACACCTTCCACTAGACCAGGTTGCTCAAAGCCTCATCCAGCCTGGCCTTGAAGACAGCCAGGGATGGGGCATCCACAGCTTCTCTGGGCAAAATGTTCCAGTGCCTCACTTCCCTCTCTGTGAAGAATTTTTTCCTGACATCTAATCTAAATCTCCCCGCTTTCAATTTAAACCTGTTACCTATTGTCCTGCCGCTACAGACCGTTGTAAAAAGTTGCCTCCCAGCTTTCTTGGAGGCCCCTACAGGTATTGAAGGTGCTATAAGGGCTCCCCGGAGCCTTCTCTTCTCCAGGCTGAACAAGCCCAGTTCTCTCAGCCTGTCCCCATAGGAGAGGTGCTCCAGCCCTTTGATCATCTTTGTGGCCTCCTCTGGACTCACTCCAATTGGTTCATGTCCTTCTTTGGGGGCCCCACAGCTGGACACAGCACTCCGGGTGGGGTCTCACAAAAGTGGAGCAGAGGGGGAGAATCCCCTTCCTGACCTGCTGGCCACACCTCTCTGGATACAGCCCAGGATACGATTGGCTTTCTGGGCTGCCAGCGCACACTGCCGGCTCACGTTCAGCTCTTCATCCACCATTACCCTCAAGTCCTTCTCAGGGCTGCTCTTGATCCATTCTTCACCCAGCCTCCACATGTGCTTGGCATTTCCCCAGCCCAGGTGCAGGACCTTGCATTTGGCCTTGATGGCACAACAAAAAAAAAAAAAACAAGGTTGGCACAGGCCCCCTGCTCC
>NW_010258846.1:0-975 GCF_000690775.1 Eurypyga helias
TTTGGGTGCAGAGGGTGTGCCGCTCCGGGGAGTGCGGTGCTTTGCAGGAGCTGGCTCTGGCTCTGCAGCAGGGAGGTTCCTCCAGTCCCTGGTCCATCCAGGTGCTGGTACCCTCGAGCTCCCGCTCGCCGGGCACGTGGGCTGGGGGTCTCCTGCCTCCAGAGGTGGGGGAAGCGAGCAGGGCTGGGGCATTCCCAGGACCCCTGCATGAGGAGCTCTGCCCTGAGTGGCGCGTACCGCCTGCGCCTGGCAGAGACGGGCCGAAAGAGCGAGGTCTCATGCAGCCTTTGGGCGTCCCTTCCCAGCCGATGCCTGGCTGTGCACAGACCCTGCCAGGGCTGCTCCGCGGGGACAGGCTGAGGGACCAGGCTGCGTTTAATTAGGTGCTCACGGTGGTGACCCCAGAAAGGCCCTGCAGAAAGCTGCCCCTCCAGCGACTCCCTGTGCTGGCTCAGTCCCGCCTTGGTGGACCCTCCCAGGGCTTTGCCCTCCCTCCTCTCCACCAGCTTGGGTGCTCCTGGGATGAGCTTCCAGGACAAGCTGGTGGCTGCAGGGGGAAGTGGGAGCAGCCCCAGGATGTGACCACAGGGCAGGGCCAAGCTGGGGACCTTGTCCCCGGGCTGGAGCGTGGGTGTTTGGAACACAGAGGTCACGCAGGGCACCAGCTCTGTGTTACGGGATACCAAGGCAAGACGCACCGGGTCGCCCTACAAAGGTGTCCTGCTCCGCTGGCAGTGCTCAGCCCCCTGCGCAGGGGGGACACCGTCACCCTGGGTACCCCCAGCCCAGAGCCGGCAGCGCTGGGACGGTGCAGGGAGGGAACTGGGACTAACGCCCACCTGACTCCCCATCCACATCCGGGGAGAGGCTCCAGCCCCCGACGCCGGCACCCAGACAAGGTGCTGGGCTGTCCCCCCAGTGTCACGCTGTCCCCCCCCAGGGTTGCGAGGGGCAGGGTTTGGGTAACAAATGGGT
>NW_010258847.1:0-7473 GCF_000690775.1 Eurypyga helias
CGTTTGGGCGCCGGCGTTCCCGCTTATGAGCGACCGCAGAGGCGCCGCAGGCATCGACAGCGCTACCAACACGGGAGCACCCGGTAAAGATGCAGTAAACCGCAGTGACTGAATTGCGCGAGTTCTGCACTAGTTCACTCTCGGGTTTACAAGCGAGACGGTGAAGCTGTCTACCCCCAACACAGGTCCGGCAGCGCGGTGCCCGAACGTTGACACCCCCCCACTACGAGCGTGTCGGAGAGGGACCGCGGAGCGGGACCCCGCAGCCCTGCCCCCCCCGCACTCGCATTCCCGCCCGTGCTCGGTGCCCGGGTGCTACACGCCTTGCGATATGCCAAGTTAAAGGGGAATTGTAGGTTATCGTAAGAAATAGCACCAGTTGCAATTTAGCAGCGAGGCTGAACTTTCACACTCTATCCATCCAGCGCATTCAGACATTCCTAAAGCTGTGGGGCTGAGCTGAAGGCCACAGCAGGAGTCTCGGCGAGTCTCACCTCTGCCAGAGCAGCACTGTCCCGGTCCAGCGCCAAGGCCAAGCAGCACCATCCCTCTGCAAGGTGCCCAGAGATCACCAACAGGCACCTCTCTCAGACAGGTGGATGCTGGGAGGGGTTGGCAGTCTCTGCCTTGCTCCTACACCCTCCCACCACCTTAGGACTGGCAGTGACCGGATATGGGCCGAAACGGACCTTTGGGCCAGCCACAAGCAGCCGTTCATGCCTGTGCTGTTCAACAAGCACGAAGCCTCAGGGGTGCGTATTCCGCGCTGAAAATCACATAAGCACGCCGAGTTCATGGCCCTTTCGTTCCATCCACAGATCACCTTTGTGTTCCTGCAATGCTGTCCTTGAAATCCCCACCTGCCTTTGAACAGCTTGGCTGTGGAGATTTCCAGGACAAACAAATTCCCATTCTTCGCCCACCTGCCCAGACCACGCATTTCACACAGGTCAGAGTCCGGTTCCCCATGCCCCTTCACCATTTGGCATCTTCACACAAACCCCACTGGATCCTTACGTAGCTCCCAGCAGGACAGCTAGCGCAGCCAAGCGCTGAACCCACACGCGCGTCAGCTTCTGACGCAGCGAGGTGACGCACGGAGACAGCACAACATGCGCTCCATGTACAACACACAACTCAGAGCTCAGCTGAGCACCGCCTGCTACCAGCAGTTCAATGCAAGTGGGAAACAGTACAAAAACGTGAAAGAACAACAACAACAACAAAAGCTTATGATCAAAAAAAGCTGCTTCCATCACACCTGATAAATCCAATAAACCCAAAGTTTCCATTCTGGTGGCAGTGCTGGTGTGGGAAGTTCCCCCCAGACCCGAGGCAGCCCTGTGCTGTCCCTCTCTCCTGCCAGTGCCAAAGAGCTGTTCCCACAGTCACTTCATAAACTGGGCTGGGGAGCTGATCTGGGCTGGAAGAGCCCCCTCCCCAAGGCATTTCTTTATTTGGATCACGCTGTCAGACTCTGCAGCCCCTCAGCAGCTGAAGCGGGACCTGGTGAGGGGCAGGAACGGCAGGAAGGAGCAGGAACACTTCTCACAGCCACCTCTGGCACTGGGAAGGCTTCGCCCTCTTGTACTTTGCACGCAACCCATGTGCTCCCTCCCAGTCTCCCTCTTCCCTCTCTATCTTGTTCCTAATTTTCATAAAACCTGTAAAAACCAAAAAAGTGTATTTTTAAGGCCAATACCTCCATGTAGACTGTGGCTGAACCCAGACAGGCAAGGCCAGAGCCAGAGGGGAGCAGAGAGACGCACAGAAAGACAACACGGTCACACCTCGCTCCCCCAGGGAACCCGGCCTCTAAGAAGCCCCCAGGACAGTATCTTTCCAAGCATGAGGCAGAAGCAAACCCTGCGAGGTCACTGCAATGACGACGCCATCAAATGCATCCGTGTTACCACCTGCATGGCAGGAGGCAGGACGAGGACTGGGGAGAAGGCTGGTGACGGCAGGGCCACAACACCAGCGATTTGGATACCGCCGTGGGCGCTGCTGGCGCCGGGGCACTGCCATGCCGCGCTGGGAGCCTGCCGCGGGAGTCTCCCCGTGAAGAGGTGACAAAATGACGACCTCCCTGCCCATCTTGGGTTGCTTTCTCGACAGAACGTGAAGACTGAGAGAAGTAATAAATGCATGCAGTGGACCAATCAGCGTTCCATTTCTCCATGCATAACGTGTTGACAAGTTTATTCTGTTGTCACCTTTGCTCAGGTCACGGTTTAGCACTCTAAATAAAGACCGAGTGGTATTGAACAGAACAGAGGTTTGTGTCTCAGGAGGATGTTAGCAACTTCCCAGTCTCTCTCATTTCCTCCTTCCATTCCACAAAGACACACGTCTTAAATCTGATTTAAAAAAATAGTTAACCATGGTAAGGCATTTCCCTGAAAAAAAACCAAAAACCCCACAAATCCCCGTGGAGCAGCCAAGAGCCTGTTGCAAACCATGCAGAGTCTTTTATCCTTCCTCAAGGGCCCTGCCAGCGTGAGAATGGCACACGGAGCACTTTTCTCAAACTGCCTTGTACTGCCGACCACTGTTCTCCTCCTGCAAAGCTAGTGCAGGCTTTCGGCCTGCGCTCCGGGGCGACTGCATGACACCCCTTCCCTCACAGCCAGCCTGCGCTCCTCTCTGCTCTCGCATCTGAATCATAGAATCACAGAAGGGTTTAGGTTGGAAGGGCCCTTAAAGATCATCTAGTTCCAACCCCCCTGCCCTGGGCAGGGACACCTTCCACTAGACCAGGTTGCTCACAGCCTCATCCAGCCTGGCCTTGAACACTTCCAGAGATGGGGCGTCCACAGCTTCTCTGGGCAACCTGTGCCAGTGCCTCACCATCCTCTCCGTGAAGAACTTCTTCCTGATATCTAATCTAAACCTCCCCACTTTCAATTTAAACCCGTTACTCCTTGTCCTGTCACTACAGGCCCTTGTAAAAAGTCCCCCCCAGCTTCCTTGTAGGCCCCTTCAGGTACTGAAAGGCTGCAATAAGGTCTCCCTGGAGCCTTCTCTTCTCCAGGCTGAACAAGCTCAACTCTCTCAGCCTGTCCCCATAGCAGAGGTGCTCGTGGTCCTCGTGAAGGTAGGATTACAGGCACCCTGTGACTGCCCAACTTCCATCTCTGGAAGTGATAACCTAGTTATTGAAGTGGCACTGCTCTAAGTGTACCACACGCTTAGTCTGTGGCAACGAACCATTTCTATAGCGACCCTGGGAGTATCACAGACTTCATCTTAAGCCCAGTAGTCCATAGAAATGGCGAGCATTGGCTTTACTCACATTAGCACCAGATCATAGTTCCACCCAGTGAATAATGAAAACAAATCTGGTTTTCACGGTAGTTCCTGTAGAGATGCACAAAGTACTGTTAGAGAGCCATTTGAAAACTTTGATGACAAAGAATGGTTCAACTGAAAAAGATGGAAATCTCGTCACTACATTTATATTTCTGAGTTGTTTAAAAAGAAAGATAGATTATGCCTAGTTTTTAACGATGTGCACTGAGTTCATATTAGACATCTTGTTCATGAGGTAATCAGTACTTCTATGAATACTGCGTCTGCTGTTTTCGTAGCAGCAACGTGAAAATTGACTGTTTACACATTATACACAGAGACACAGCCATGTGACCGCATAGCACTGGGAAGATTACCTACGGCTTCCCATTTGTTCAGTTCAGGGTTGTATTTCTCAATACTCTGCAGGTACGTTCCCTTCGAATAGGAATACCCTCCGGTTACATAGATGCATCCGTTCATAACCACCGCGCCGCACTCCATCCTCCTCTCCGTCATGTGTGCCATCTGCTTCCACTCGTTGTGCTCGGGGTCGTAGCAGTCCGTGATCGTGGTCTGTCCACCCACAAAATAGATCTTGTTTTGCAACGGAATTGAACACAGTCCGTATTCTTCAGGAAGAAAGGAACACAGTTCAACTCAGCATGACAACGTTAACTTAAGCTGCAGCTGCCTGACAAACACTGGGCGCCACGGAGGGCAAATGAGTTTCTTCCCTGAGCTAGAAGACACCTCGGGATCTCCTGCTACACTGGGCAAAAGTAAGCTCGAGGCGTTACAGAAGATACATACATAAGCACCAGCACCTAGTGAGAATTACTTTAAAAACTTACCAAATATAGAACATAGAGAAAATCATCTAGAAATTCCTATCAATTATTTTTGCCAAATGCCTAGGAATAGATCATTTTATAGACAGATAGTTCATTATTTAACAGAATGCAGCCCATGAATACCTAGATTTTATAGAAAGTTAGTTTATTCTATTACTGGACAGAATGCAGCTGTTCCTTAGTTCACTATTTATACAGTGATTTCCATAGAACAGCTGCTGGAAGAAGATCTTCTCTTCCCCTCTCAGAGTCTGGAAACAGAAGATGATCCCACTCTGGCCTCTGCTGCCCTACAGGCATTTGCTCCTTTTATTAGTAACATGCCAGGAACACTTAAGCGGGCTTAAAGACTCCCACATACACGTAATCAAATCAAGCTCTGCGCTCGTTACAGAAATCACTCTTTACCTGGATGCGGACTGGTGGCGACTATACTCCACTCATTGCTACCTGAATGGTATCTCTGGATTTTATCATAGGTGCAGCTTCCCCTGTAGCCGTAGTGACCGCCGGTTACATAGATGACTTCAAGCAGGACACAGGCGGTGGCATTTCCCACACCTGTACACAGTGTGAAAGTCACGACACACCTTCAGGCTGCACACAATAACCGCGGTCACTTCCATCCATAACCCCATTCCAAATGGCTTGTTAAGTAGTATTTTAGGGTGAAATTACGCTTGCAAGGATTTAACCGAATGTGAAATTAAATAAACTTGTCGAGACACCTTATTGTATCAGCACAAGTCAAGAGCATTGATGTAAAACTGCAGTAACCGACAGAAATAATGCAGCCACACAACATTTCACACAACTTGCATGCAGTGTTAAAGACACTCTGTCACACTGGTTTTGGAACAGGGAGTTACTGTCAATATTTCGCTCAGCTAAAGGGATTTTTAAAAGTCACTCATATGGCAAGGACAAAGACAATGAGAGCTGAGATCATTCACTGTCTCAGGGTATCTTTTCTGATACTTTCAGTTTTTCTCATGATAACTATTAATTATGCTGTTGTATAAACAAGGACGCAAACAGAACGGAGCCTCGTTAACTCTGTCTCCAGGAGAACAAAACAAAATAAACCAAGGGAACTGGCAAGATAAAAGGGACCAAAATTAAGAAATTAGTGTGAGGTTTTTAAGCATCTAAGACGTTTCACACTGAAAACGGGGCAAACCAACAGCACAGAATGTGTAACTGCTCCCAGTATCAGCGCAGCATTCCTAATTGTAAAGGACGTAAAGAGAATTAATAGCCATGTTTGTGGAAAATATGTGAAAAATGAAGACAGGTGTAGGAGAACAGAAAGTGGTTTTTCCTGTTACAAATACCTCCAAGAACTCTCATGGATGTAAAAAAAATGCTAAGTTTCATCAAGTTACAGTAAAATGTTACAATTAATGGCAAGTAATTGCATTAATTTATTAAAATGTATCATAAAATGTACAACTGTTTATAAATTGTACAACAAAATGCTACCCTTTAAGTTGGCTGTGATCCATATTCACCCATTTTTTAATAGATCACTATTTTGGCTGCTAGAAACAGGCATTAGTGCTTTTCATCACCCTCACACTACAGATTAAGGATCCCGAACAGGTGACACACTGACATATAAGGAAACTGCATGCAAGAAGTTTCAGATGCAGATGACACCTTTATAAATGACTGCACACAAAATCTCTGTAATCTGGTTTTACGTTAAAATAATATAATCCCATTATGGGAGCTTGCTCTTTGACCATCTACTCTAATCCCAAGTAGTTTTCTGATTTCTTTCTGATCTGATTAGAAATTTTACCCCTGAAAGAAGGTGAAATTAAACTGAGACTACCACTTGCTTTTCCACTGTAGTGGCATCACGTTTGGAGGTCTGCAGTTGTTTGGCTAGTAAAGACCCAAACCACAGCTCACTAATGTTAACAGGAAATTCCCATGGACTTCACTAGAAATTGGATCAAACCCTAAACGCATCCATGGCACTTAAAAGAAGCAAACACAAAAGGATGGGCATTCGAGGCTGACGCCATACAAAAGCCTACCTACCTTTGATCATGTTTGCAATAGGGAGCCATTTCTTTTTTAAAGGATCATAGAACTCAGCTTCTTGCACTGGAGCTCCCTTTCGGTAACCTCCCAACGCGTAGATGCAGCCGCCCAAGGAGACCGCGCAGTGGTAGTACCTCGCGTCAAGCATGGGGCAGCCTTCCGTCCACTCATCCCTCTCACTGTTGTATATCCACACGGTGTCGAGGGCCTCGATGGTCTCCGTTCTGTAGCCTCCTGTCACATATACGTCTGGTCCCAAGCTAGTGACCCCATAGCTCTCTCTGGTGTGATCCGGCATCTCCGTTCCCTGGACCCACGCGTTGGTTAAAGGATCCCAAACATGCACTTCTGATAGGGGGTGCCAATAATATCCTCCGATCACATACATGGCTGCCGTGGGTCTTCTGGAAAGCCCTTGGGGACTGAGGTTCACAGCACTGTGTATCAGTGACCTTATCCTTTTGTCATTAAGCCGGCATTTTTTCTGTAGGCTGAAAGCTGACCTCAAATACATGTTATCTAAGTCTACTTTGATGCAGCTCAGCAGTTCATAGATGTCTTCCAGTCTTTCTTCCACGTTGTGCGCCACCCACTTCACGACAGCGTCGATGGCCGCCTCTTCTTTCCAAAGGTTGAGATTCTCCCTGCAGAGAATGTAGGAGAGCTTCTCCTTGCCAATGTCCAGAAACTCCTCCTGCTTCCACACGGCCTCAAACCGCCATAACAAAATCCTCCTGGACTCTTTTTCCAGCTCGGAGCAACCGTGGTACTCGGCGAAGGCGTGCATCCCTATGCAGTTGTCGGTATCCAAGCGCCTCACCAGGAATTGCTCGCAGGCTGTCTTCACCGAGACAAACTGGAGGAGGTCCGCAGCCTGGAGCAGGCTTTGGACATTCCCCTCGGTTATCTGGATCTGCGACGTGTAGGCGTAATTCACCAGGGCTTCCAGTACGGCCTGGCTGAGCCCGGGCAGCCTGACGTGACTTTTGGATTTTTCCCTCATGTCGGCGGTGAACATGGCTCGGAAGTAGCTGCTGCAGGCCGCCAAGGCGGCTCGGTGGCAGCGGAAGGTGAGCCCCGAGGCGCACTGCAGGGCGATGTCGGTGAAGAGTCCGTCGCGATAGAAGGCCCGGAACGATTCCAAAAAGCCGGCGGGGTGAGCGGGGTCCTCGTAGAGGTATTCGTATTCCTCCTGCCCGGTCGCTGCCATCGCCGCGCCCCTCGTCGCTTTGTCCGCGCTCCGCCCGTTCCGGGCGGAGCGCGGACAAAGCGGCGT